>NC_042998.1:143647680-143660180 GCF_006345805.1 Octopus sinensis | reverse complement strand
TTCTATCTTTAAGTAACTTTCACCCTTTCTTTTTCACATAAAATGCCACCGAAAAAGAGAAGTCGCCTCGGCCGCCATACTGCAGCAGCAGCAGCGAAAAAGGCGAAGCGCAGCGCCATAAACGCTTCTGCTGTTGCTGCACAAAGGGCTTCAGAGGACCCACAACAAAGGGCCACTCGACTGGCTACAAACGCTGCGGTTGCTTCATACGATGCTGCTTCTACGGCTTCAGACGGTCCGGAAACAAGGTCGAAGCGCAGCGCCATAAAGGCTTCTGCTGTTGCTGCACAAAGGGCTTCAGAGGACCCACAACAAAAGGCCACTCCACTGGCTACAAACGCTGCGGCTACTGCTGCTTCAACATTTTCGACACATTCCCACGACTCAGACCAGCAACGTTCTACATTCCAGCGGAACAGTCGACGCCGCGGTCTGACGAGTCCAAACAGACCTTACTGGCATCTACGTGCTTTCAAGTATGAGCCCAACTTCAATTACTCGATGCACGCTGACATAAATATTGGGGAAATGTTCTTCAATTGCCAATTCTGCAATGCTAAAAAGTGGGCTGGGGAACCACCTGCGATGTGCTGCTTAAACGGTAAGGTCAGCTTGCCCCCTTTCGGGAGCTGCCAGACCCTTTGAAGGAATTACTTACTGGTTCCACCTCAAGGTCATCAAAATTCCTTCAACTCATCAGGAAATACAATTGTGCATTTCAGATGACTTCTTTCGGGGCTAACGTTGTCAGAGAAACTGGTTGGATGCCTACTTTCAAGGTCCAGGGCCAGGTGTACCACCTTATTGGGTCACTCCAGCCACTACAAAATTGCAAACCTTCGTTCCTTCAAATTTATTGTATTACAAATTACAATAGGCAACTTGATTTGCGTTTCGACGTAATTCCACAACCTGCAAACACAAAAGCTGACAATTTCGACAGGGACGTGCTGCTCACTCTGCAAAACATGCTTCATGACCACAACAGCTATATTCGCAGTTTCAAATACGCCTTGGAAACAGCCCCTTCACCAACATTCACCATTGTCATCGATGCTAACAAAAGGCCTTCTGGGGAGCACGCGCGGCGATATAACGCTCCTTCGTGCAATGAAGTGGCCATAGTTCTCCATGGTGAACAGCACAAGCAGCGGGACATAGTTCTTCAAAGCCGCGACAGTGGTCTTCAGCGTATTAATGAGACGCATCGGTCATATGACGCCCTGCAGTATCCATATCTTTTTCCGTATGGAGAAGACGGGTACCATTTCGGCATTCCTCACCACAAACCAAACGAGCCCTCGGCTGCGACATCTAAAACTGTTTCATGTATGGCTTTTTACTCATACCGCTTCATGACAAGGCATAATGATTTCAACCCCCTGCACAGATCACGGGAACTGTTTCACCAGTTTGCAGTTGACACGGCTGCAAAGATGGAGTCCGAAAGACTGGGCTTCATCAAATTGAATCAGAAGCAGCTGCGCTCAGACTCCTACATCCATTTGCGTGATGGCATCAGGAATGACACTGACGCCCGCAATATCGGCAAAATGTGCATTCTCCCCTCAACCTATACAGGGGGCCCACGGTACATGCACGAGCGAACACAAGACGCTATGACTTACGTTCGGCATTATGGGCGACCCGATTTATTCATTACCTTTACATGTAACCCAAAGTGGGTTGAGGTAACGCGAGAACTTCTCCCAGGGCAGCAGTACTGTCATCGCCATGATATTATTGCAAGGGTTTTCAGGCAGAAACTGGCTAAGCTCATTCTTTTAATAAAAAAGGCCAGGTTTTTGGGCCTGTTAACTGCCACATGTATACTGTTGAGTGGCAGAAAAGAGGGTTGCCACACGCGCACATTTTGCTTTGGTTGGTCAACAAAATAGACCCAACAGTTCTTGATGATCTCATTGCAGCAGAAATTCCGGACCCAACCGTTGACCGGCAGCTGTACGACATTGTGAAGGCACACATGGTACACGGTCCGTGCGGTCCTGGTTTTCAAAAGTTCTCCTCATGCCACAAAGACCACGTGTGCACTAAACGGTACCCAAAGAGGTTCGTGGACGAGACCCAGACCGGCCGCGACGGATACCCACTGTACAGAAGAAGGCACCCTGACAATGGTGGATTCACTATAACATTACGGGGTCATCAAGTGGATAATAGGTGGGTAGTGCCGTACTGTCCATTTCTGATGAAAACTTTTAACGCTCACATAAATGTGGAGTTCTGTCATTCAGTCAAGTCTATAAAGTATATATGTAAATATGTTAACAAGGGTTCTGACGCTGCCATGTTTGGCCTTCAAAAGGACAATATCATGGACGAGGTCTCACAGTACATGGCAGGTCGGTACATAAGCAGTGGTGAAGCTTTTTGGCGGATATTCGGGTTTCCACTTCACCAAAGGCACCCCGCCATCATACAACTAGCGGTTCATTTGGAAAATGGCCAACGAACTTACTTTACTGAACAGACTGCAGCTGATTTGGCGGCAAATCCAAAACAAACAACTTTGACCGGTTTCTTTAGGCTTTGCCAACTTGACACATTTGCTAAAACACTTTTATACCCTCAGGTCCCGTCCTACTACGTGTGGTCAAACAACAATTGGGTGCGTAGGAAGTCGGGTCAGGATGTTGAAGGACATCCTGGTGTCAAGTTTAACAGTTGTCTAGGAAGAGTCTACACTGTACCTCCAAACCAACATGACTGTTTTCACCTGCGCCTTCTCCTCCATGAGGTTTTAGCCCACAAAGTTTTCAAGACATCAGAACTGTTGATGTGGTGTATTATGTGATACTTTCCGTGAAGCCTGTTTTCGGCGTCGACTTTTGGAGGATGATTCACAATGGGGCGCCACTATGGCAGAAGGTGTTTCATTCAAATCTCCTAAAAAAATCAGATCGCTTTTCGCTATTCTATTACTATGGTGTGACTTGGCTAATCCCGCCTCTTTATGGCTTACCTACAAAGATGATATGTCTGAAGATTTCCTGCGTCACGCTCAATCGCTACATCCATCAATGGAGGTCGGGTACACTGACCTCATTTACAACAGGGCGCTGCTTGAAATCGAAGATACTGTACTCGATATGGGCGGTAGTGCCTTGCCGGTCTATGGCCTACCTTCAACAAACCGGGAAGGGACAAACACTCTGTCTTCACATTTGCTGCGTGAGACATGTTTTAATGTTGACGAGCTTGCCGAGTACATAGCCGACAATGAGCCAAAGCTCATTCCAGTACAGAAGTTCGCTTACAACTCCGTTGTTAATTCAGTCCGGGCCAAAGCTGGGGACATTTTTTTCCTGGACGCTCCTGGGGGCACTGGGAAAACTTTTGTCAACAAATTAATATTGGCTGAGATTAGGCGAACACAAGGCATTGCCCTAGCTGTGGCATCATCTGGAATTGCGGCTACTTTGTTGCCAGGCGGCAGGACAGCTCACTCTACTTTCAAACTCCCACTTGACTTAGCGAAGACTGAGACACCAACTTGCAACATCAGTAACAGCTCCGATCAGGCAGAAGTCTTCAGACGATGCAAGCTTCTCGTTTGGGATGAATGCACGATGGCCCACAGAGGTGCTCTTGAGGCACTAGATAGATCTCTCAGAGACATCAAACACTCTTCAGCTCCTATGGGAGGCATAACACTTCTTCTTTCAGGGGACTTCCGACAAACACTTCCCGTTATTCCCAAAGGGACTAGAGCTGATGCTGTAAGTGCGTGTCTTAAGTCATCCACATTGTGGCCACTGGAGAAGACTCAAACTTCACACCAATATGCGTGCTCATATGCGACGTGATATCACATCAGCAGCATTTTCTCACACCCTCCTTGCACTTGGCGAAGGCAAAATACCAGGGGATGAAAATGGTAATATTGCCATCAATTCCATTTGTACCATTGTTAACACGCCTTCTGATCTCAGAGATGCAGTCTCCCCAGATCTACAAGCTAATTATCAGAATATGGATTGGATTGGCCAAAGGGCTATTCTGGCCCCGAGGAATAAAACTGTTCACCATATTAATGATGAAATGCTAAAACTCATTCCTGGGGATGTCTATGTATATAAGTCTATTGATACAACTCCTGACCCAGACGACGTCATCAATTATCCAATAGAGGTACTCAATTCCTTTGAGCCCCCCGGACTACCACCACACATTCTCAAACTTAAAGTTGGTGCCCCTATAATGCTCATTAGAAATTTGGTTCCCCCAAAACAATGTAATGGCACACGTTTGATCGTTAAGTCCTTATCTCCCAATCTGATTGAGGCCACCATTATCACAGGGTGCGGTCGAGGCAACGTTGTGCTCATACCTAGGATGCATCTTTTCCCATCAGGAGCAGACCTACCTTTCATATTTCGGAGGTCCCAGTTCCCAGTAAGGCCATGTTTCGCAATGTCAATTAACAAAGCGCAGGGTCAAACACTGTCTGTGGCAGGAATACATTTGGGAGAGCCATGTTTCTCTCATGGTCAGCTTTATGTTGGCTGCTCTCGTGTCGGCAGCAACAGTGATGCTTTCGCATTCCTTCCACAACGAAAAACAAAAAACATTGTGTACAAGGAGGTTCTATAGGATTACTACGTTTCATCATTTTCAAACACGTTAGTATTTCACTTACATACGACTCTCTTTTATGACGGCATTTACATTTCTAGGCGTTTCATAACATTAATTCACACTTAACCAACACCTGTCTTTCGCTCAACTCTATTTCTATCCATTCATCATCAAACCACCAGCCTCATCTTCTATATCCAACGTACATGACACATCTACCCCCTACATCTACACTCTCATTGTTAAAGTTTACATGAGCGACAACACGATCGCAACATACACTTTCGAAACTAATCAACAGATCATTTTATACAACAACAAATTTAATCAAAACGCCCATCAATGAAAACATCTCCACCACTGTATTGTGATTCACCTAATCAGCACCACTACAGTCTTGCCGGTCTGACATATGGTGAGTAGATGCTATTGTTCTATATTTTATAAATTACACATATTTACTTACCCATGCTTCATTCCTCTCTTGCCTACATATGAAATCCACTCTCTTTTAACACAGCATCAAGTTTTGTAACAGCACATCCGCTGCCGTTCGTGCAAAACGCCTTCCACGACTATCAAATTCTTACAATTATGAGAACAATAACATGGCTCTTTTCAAGGCAACCTCACATTCAATTCTTACACCATTCTACGAGGGGGTAGGAACACCTTTACACGGCTTTCTATACACTTACAAATACATTCATTCGCCGTGAACTTATATCAATATTTGCCTGAATAATCATCATAATTCAGTGCAATCATTAACAGTACTTTCAAGCAATTCAGCCCCGAGCAACGCCGGGCAATTCTGCTAGTATATATATATATATATATATATATATATATATAAATTTTATTTGTTAGGGAATAAAAAATTCCGGCATAACAGAGTTTCAAATTATTCTCAATGAAGAAATATATTTTAATTTAGAGATAGTAGGCCCCTTCATCACCCCATAAAAAATAATTTTTATTTTAAATACCTACTGTTTTATAACTTGGCTACACGTGTTTCATGAGGTACATTCCCCGGTTTCTAAACCACTCGGCAGAATTTGAACTCGGCAGAATTTGAACTCAGAACGTAAAGACAGACGGTCATAATATGCAAACATTTCTCATGGCACCAGTACACTGTTTACAGATGCTTATATTTTTTGTTTTCCGTGAATTTTTCACGGGTCCAGCTAGTTTATATTACTATATGATTGAACACCATGCATCCATCTCCAAGTAAGTTTATCTCCCTCCCTATACACACACACACACACACACACACACACACACACACACACACACACACACACACACACAAATCATATATGCAATACCTGATTATATAAAACAACAGAACAAAATGAACAGAATAAACCTAACAAATGACTGATACAACTGAAATAGAATATTTCACTCATTCACAGCTCGAGGATAAACAATATTTTCCGTAAAGGTAAGGCTTCTTTTAGTTCCCAAGCACATCAACGCTAATGGCGTACGCACATATACGCCTAACTCCACTCTCCTTCACACCTACATACACACAGTTAATTGTCGTCGGTGTATGTTGGTGTGTTTGCGCGCTCCCAGCATTTCGTATTTGTGTGAACATGTGGGCGTGTGTGTGTATGCATGCACATAGCTGTCTGTCGGTCTGACTTTATCGCACACGCACTTTTACCATCTCCTATCGCCTACGTCACAGATTGTTTACAGCACAGAAATTTACCGTTAGCACTTTAATGGACAGATAGATAGATAGATAGATAGATAGATAGATAGATAGATAGATAGATAGATAGATAGATAGATAGATAGATAGATAGAGAACGCAATGAGCTGGCAGATTCGTTAGCACACTTAGCGGTATTGTTTCTGTATTTACGTTTTCGTTTCAAATTCCGCCAAGGTCGACTTTGCCTTTCGTCCTTTCGGATTGGCAAGAATTTAGAAGTTATAGAAGAACGAGAGTTACGTGCATTGGCACTTATCGCGAAACTCTCGGCACTTGAGTCACCCTGTAACTTCTGATGATTATATAATGTAATGTAATGTGTCAGTGTAATCGATTATCCTCCTCTCCTTAAAATGACTGGTCTTGTGTCAAAATTTGGAGCAATAATTTTATCCAGTGATGGAGGAAAAGGCAAAGACGATGTGGGTGGGATTTAAACTTAAAATATAATGAGTTATAACAAATACTGAACGTATTTTGTTGATCATTCTAACAATTCAGTCATTCTGTCTCCTTGATCCACTCATATAATTAGCATAACATATTTCTGCACAGTAAGCGTTCTGCGTCCTGTGGGTCATCATAGGTTATCGTCTAACTGCATTTGTATTCCCGCATCCAGTTTAATAATTTCCTACTCTACAAAAGTTTCTTCACCAATAAATTCTGTTTAGAAACAGCTGCATATCTTCTTAATATTTTATCGTGCGAGAGTGCGAAAGCGCGTAGTCTAGTGAAATATGAAGTGGTCGGCTCTTCAGGGTCGTGGCTTAGTGATTAGAGTGTGACTGGCTCTTGCAGGCACGTGGCCTAGTGACTTAGTGGGTGGTGGTCGGCTCTTGCAGCGTGTATGGCCTCGTGATTAGAGTGTGGTTGGCTCTCTTGCAGTCGCACAGTCTCTTGTAGGGCATGGCCTAGCGATTAGGGTGTGCTCGGCTCTTGTAGGACCGTGGACTGGTGGTTGGGATGTGGTCGGCTCTTGTAGACGCATGGCCTTGTGATTAAGATGTGATCGGCCCTTGCAGAGCATAATCTAGCGATAGGATGTGGTCCAATTCCTGGACCGGGCAGTCTATTTCATTCTTGAGCAAGGCACTCCATTTCACGTTGGTCCAATCAATTCACCCAGCAGTAATGAAAACTAGCCGGATACTGATGGTGGTTCAGCTCTCTCTCCCTCCTACTGTAACATCCTTGATGTTCCACTGAGTCAAATGTGGGAGGGATGAAATGGTATATTGGGTATCTAGGTCTACAGACAAAATCATAGGTACCTCTGACCATTGCCGAAAGTATTTTACCAACCTAGATTCTCTAACGAGTGATGGCTGGATGTACGGTACTCCTTACTTCTATGTGAGAATATATAACATCGTACCTTTTGTTACACTCAACGTTAATGAGCTGTAGAGATAAAACTGATCAAATCACCGACTGTAAACCCTGCTAAGTTGTTATAATCCGCATAAACTATACTCATCAAGGATAACACTAACAGTAACACAGCATCGTTTGACACGAATATTTGCAACTAACATTATTTGAATGGAAATGGTAAATTTATAAAATTTATATGTAAGCTATCAATCACTCGGTACTCAGTCACCTCGGCTAAAAAGAAAGCTTAGTTCTCAATGTTAATTGCCATGGAGTTGGACAGAACAAAAAAGAAGGTAGACTAATGAACTACCTCTACAGGCATTACATGTATTTTATACAGAGACAAGTAATTAAGTAATTGAACAATTATAAAAACAAACATGAAGAATTAAAATGAAACGAAGCTTACTACTACTCGTTGTTGTTCCTTGCAGATATTTAATAACAAAAATCTCAGTCGAAAATATGATTAAAAAATATAAAACATTATTTTTCAAATATTCTCTTATGTAACTGAGTGCGTGAGAAAATGACGAGAACACGAGAAGCAAGCAAATAAATGTTACTGCAAGTCTACACAAGTCTACTGTAATGAATATAAAACAACAAACTGTACTAAAATCTGTTCTGATTTCCCTGGAGTAACAAGCAATATAATGATTCGGAGTGTATTCGTTGCATTACATGAACAGCTCACGCAACGAAGAAAAGCATATCACGCAAAGAAAAACAGGAAATATATAGATTTTCCTCTAAAAATCATTGTAAAAAGTAAATTTTATGAAATATTTTAAATTAAAATAGGATACTGGAAAGGAAGGAGGAAAGAAAAAATACAGCTTCAAGATACGAAACTAAATAGTTAATGTAGAAATAATACCTGTCTTGTGACGCAAGATATTTATTTTTACATATTATGTCAAAGGCGAAAGATCTTCACCTAAAACTAACGACATCAACAACACATTGTAGTAAGCTAAACAAAACTAAGCTTATTTTAGGAAGTATTTCAGGATATTTGGAGATTAAAATAACAGAAAAAAAATGGAAGAAGATATTCAGAGAATTCAGGAATAAAATGTAAACAAGAATTTTATGGAGTTAATACAAGAAATCTGAGCAAAAATCAGAAATAATGCTTCCTAATTTAAACAGCAATTTTGAGGGGAAAGTATCAATCTTTTCTATCGACTCCAGTTCTTGACTATCATTGTATTCTATCGAACTCAGAAAGGAAAAATTAACCTCGATGGGATTTGAACTCAGAACGTAAAGTTGAGGGAGAAAATGCTAAAAGGTTGGATTTTTTTAAAAAAATTATCCGACGCTCTAATGATTCTGCCAGTTCCTTGTCTTAAGAAAAGAGCAGCTCAAATATAATGAGCTTTTAGAAGACATCGAAAAATCTTTGCTGAAGAACAGCACATTGGAATAAATAGTTTACCTATGACAAGAAATTTTAAAATTGGCTATTTTAAAAATGAGTAAGGTATTAAATTGGTCTTCGATTTAAAATTTAAACTTCTAATCCCGCCAAGATATTTTTGGAAATAATTATATTTCCCTTAGAGTAACTGGCTGGAAGGACACACCACGTCTTATAATTACAAATATAAAACAAATACAAGACAAGTGGATTCAGAAAGTAACTTTAGGAAACGATAAGGATAGGGAAACACTAAGAAGAAATTATATCGGTTTCCACCCTAAAAATAAAGGGATTTAAATGATAAACAAGATTGAACGATATCTGGAATGTGGAGAAACGGCTCCTGGGGTCTGTGTAGGGGACAATTATTAGACAGAAGAATTCATAATAATTCTTAATGCAACTGAATTGATCCAACTCTTCGATATTGACACGTTATTGGCTACAGGAATTGATAAGCACTTAGGATTCTGAATATATATGAAGAACCTGTAAGACTCAACTTGGAATAACAAAAAACAAAAAAAAAAAAAAAAAAAAAAACAGCAATACTAGTCTGACTAATGGGATAAAACCTTCAAATTTCAAAATGATAGTAATTAATATATGCTCTTGAAATAACCTTAGCTTAAAATACCGCTGTATATAAAATATAGTATGTATATACAAATATTGAACGGCACTAACTGTGATATTTTATCTCAAACACATTTATTAAAACCTGAGGATTCTGTTCAGGATACTGGTGGCTCGCCAGACACAGTGTTTCGACTTGTTTCGGTCTCCTCAGTAATGAAAACCGCGAACGTGTTGAGCTAAGCTGAAAAATATTTGTTCTGATAGAGAAATCAGTGAACAAAACATATACTGATTTCTACGAAAGCTAGTCAGACTATACTTATATTAATATATGCGCTTGAAATAGCCTTAGATTAAAACACCAGTGTGTATAACATTTATAATATGCATACAAGCATAGAACGACTATGGCAGTGATATTTTATCTCAGAGAAATACTTTAGAGACTTGTATGTTAAAATCACGATGCTTGGTTCAGAATACCGGTGAAACTCTAGATAGGATGTTTCGACTTGTGATGAATACCTTAGACGTTAGAAGCTAAGACGAAAATGTTCGTTCCGATATAGAAATCTAGCTAAACTAGAATTAAATTAACACACACGCGCGTGCACCCCACGCACCCCCCACCCACCCACACTTAAAACAGCCTTAGGTTGCAATACCAGTGTGTTTATTACCACTTATAATACGTATACAAACGGCACTAGCTGAAATATTTTACCTAGGAGAAACTTCTCAATGAGCTTTGTGTGTTCAAAACAGAAAGCTTGCGAAAATAATCTTTTTTTAACATACATTTTTCTCTTGTATTTTCTTCATCTGGTGTTTCAGTCGAACCCTTGGGGTATCATGTAGGAGCAGCAGGCTACGGGCTCAATCCTATCATGTGGTATCTTGGACACCTTATAAGTGAAATTGGGTAGGCGGAAACTGTATAGAAGATGGTCAGATGGATTATGATAGTAATTCAAAAGGTACAGGCTGATCAGACACCGTGTTACACTGATTCTATATGAGGCTTACGGAATACTCAGCTACTTACACCGGTAATTCAAGAGTAGGTAATTCAGTAAATTGATTCTTTATCGTCGAAACCGACGAAGAAATATTATTCTGGAGTATTTATACTATGATATTCACCGATTTGTTAGATACGAAAGCGAATGCTGAACAAAATGACTTGCAATATTTAGATTTGTCCAAGCTATGCGCTTTGTTTTACGTATCCAAAATGGCGCAAAGACTATAAAAGAGCGTTAATGAATACGGTGTCTTCGATTTGGTCGATTAAACACTTTCTAATACAAAAGTTTTCGTTGTGGTTGTGCCTGCCAAAGAAATTAATATCTGACTAGACAGATAAAAGGAATAATGTAGGAGCTGCAAACACGCGCGCGCACACACACACACACACACATTTATGTATGTATAAATACATATATAAATATACGTGTACATATATAGATGCTTATATATGTACATGTACATATGTATATATATATTTATATATATACATGTGTGTGAATGTGTGTGAGTGTGTACTTGTATGTTATTGTTTGTATGTGAGCGTGTGTTTGTATCTGTGTGTGCGTATGTTGATATGAAGGTCAATGTTAGACGACAGAAAGGAAAAAAAGACAGCTGTGACTGAGACATGATTTCATTTAAAAAGAATTGCCTTAACTGTGTTCTGTTGTTTCTGGGTATTGAAAATACTCCATACATACATACATACATACATACATACATACATACATACATACATACATACATACATACATACATACATACATACATAAACACACACACGGGCGTGCACACACGTACGTGTGTATGTATGTAGTAATGTATGTATGTATGCATGTATGTATATGTGGAGGCGCATGGCTTACTGGTTAGAGTGCTGCACTCACGATTGCGAGATCGTGGGTTTGATTTCTAGACCGGGCATTGACCAAAGAACTACATTTCATGTTGCTCTACGATCATTTCGTCAACCGACATGCAGTACACGGTGCACCTGTACAGGTAATGTGGATTAGTTGACGAGAGTGAGCTTATGTGTACACAAGCATTTGATCACTATAAACAAATCATGTGTGGTTGTTCGGCAAGAAATTTCAGAACCCTCATACGTCACACACACACACATGAATATACAAACATATATATTAATATATTTATACACACACACACATACGTTAATATCAAAGAATAAAAATTAGTACTCAACACCACATTGATCGACAAATATCCTTTATTTGCTACTTAACAATGTTACCATTAGTTTCATGCTGAGAGAAAATTTCTTAACAATGATCAAGCCTTCCACGTGGGACGTAGACACTCGTTTCCCTCATGGATGAGATTACGCGAAACTACACGAGACTGTACGGGATTTGGGAATAAATAAATATACAACTCATAGGAGACAGCTTATAAGAAAACTGAGCCACTTGCACGTTAATTTCTAGAGCAGGCTGTTCCTTGATTGGATTAACTAGAACACTCGTCATCGTAATCGACGGAATGTCAGTTATAATTATATGTAAGCTTTCATATGTCTTCTGTATGCACACAGACATGACAGAAGTAAATGGACACCCCATAAAACATCATCTTATGTTTATTCTACTTCAGGTTCTATATGTGACTGTTTAATCATACCATGAACAAAAGAAGCCTTGGAACTATCTGACTTTCAAAGAGGCCATATTGTGGATCAATCTGAAGGTGGATATAGCGTAAAATCGCAGAAAACCTTGGGATCCC
>NC_042998.1:143622680-143635180 GCF_006345805.1 Octopus sinensis | reverse complement strand
GCTTAAATATTCTTGACTATTAATTCTGCCATGAAGGGAAACCATTGGGTCGGCGGATTTCCAAGATATGACGCCCCCCCCCACGATCATCACAGATCCTCCTCCATATTTAACAGTTGGGAGAAGGCAGTCTGGGTCAAATACTTCTTTTGGCTGTCTCCTCACGTATACTCGGTCGGTGGTCGGAAATAAGGTAAAGGATGACTCGTCCGAAAAAATAACACTCTTCCAATGCTCTAGGGACCAATTCTGTAGATTTTTATTCCACTCTAAACGCTTTGCAACGTTTGTTTTTGAAAGTAGTGGTTTTCTGATTGCTGCCCTCCCGTGAAATCCGGCTTTGTTCAGCTCCTAGCGAACAGTTTTCGTGGAAACTGGGTTCTCGAGGTGATCATGAAGCCCTGCAGTAATTTTGGGAGCTGTACTTTCGTGATCCGTTCTAACAATTCGCGTAAGAAAGTTTTAGTTTTAGTTTTCTTCCGGTGTTTTGTTTTGACGAGGAAGTTTTCTCCTTGTTCTCTCATTACTTTCGAGACAGTACTTCTTGATACACCAAACATTTCGGCTGTTTTCGTTATTCTAGCGTCTGAATTCGTTATTCGTTATTCTGGCATACGAGCACCAACAATTTGACCTCTTTCAAAGTCCGATAGATCTGTCATTTTTATTACCTTTTTCTCATGATATCTGAAAAGAAACAGCAATATTAGCAAAACATATTAAGCAACACTAATAATAAATTAAAAAAAACATAAAAATAAACAAGCATTTGATGGTTTTATAGATATTTCAAAATTATGATGCTATGATGCTAGGTGTTTCCATTATTTCGTCCAACCCCTGAATACACACACACACACACACACACACACACACACACACACACACACACACACACACACACACACACATATATATATATATATATATATATATATATATATATATATATATAAGATCAGCAACAATTTAGATTCAAATGAATATGGTACTTAATTTAGATGCACCAGAATTTTGTATGGTGTTACCCATAAAAATATGCGGGGAGATTATAATCAAAAATAAGCAACAAGAATGAATCCGGTAATTTAGTACTATTGTTTCATACTACAACATTTTATTAAAAGCTGTAAATATTACAGCAGATTTAATATGCCGAGTAATCTTCAGCTAATTTATTTAGGTTTTCCAATAATATAAAAGTTTTCAAATCAAGTAATAACATCTTAGGGAAGGTAAATATACAGATAAATATGTAGATATGAATTTTAGGAACATGAGGTCGTGTGGTTCAGATGCTAACTGACCAAAACTTTGCTTACAACTGACTGCTGTAAGAAAATTTCTTTAGTTATAAGGACTAGGGTAAGGGAATGTAAAGAATTCAAGTTAGTTGTAGGAAGAGGAGGACATTCAGGATACATAAAGAAAGCTCGGGTTGTCACTAGAACAAAAAGACAACAAAAAGACAACATATATATATATATATATACCAGCCTACCCAGCTGTATTTATAGCACAGAATCAATCATCCTGCTACAGTCAAAAATTGTGAAGCATGACTGTCAACACTACGACATGAACCCGAAGATTGCAGAATTCAATGCATGAAAGCACTAGTTCAATCAGAATGAACATTTAACATTCTACTATTTCATTTTATTTTATTCAATTATAATATATTATCTTATAATATATCATTATAAGATTGTAAATAAAACGTGAAAATCAGACAAGGTTGGAATTCCTTTTATTAATATATATATATATATAATATATATATATATATATATATAATATATATATATATGTATTATATATATCATATATACACACGCTATACACACACACATTATACTCTGTTTTAAATAAACTGAATGGTAGCCCTTCCTTAACGTGGCTGTTTAGTATACTAGAAATAGCAGTTATTAAACCTACAAAACAGCCACCATTTTGATCATCTGATATGCGCCTGAAAATAGCACCTGGATATAAACGAAAGAAAAAAATAACTCCGAGATGTGAGCGGGGAAGTTCACTGGGAACCTGGGGCCCACCATAATTGTTCCCAATTGGGCCCCCGCATCTCCTAAAGCCAGGTGTGTGTGTGTGTGTGTGTGTGTGTGTGTGTGTCTGTATGTGTGTGTGTGTGTATGTGTGTGTGTGTGTGTATGTGTGTGTGTGTGTGTGTGTGTATTATATTTCGTTAATGTATAAATTAATTTAAATGGATCCAGGAACCTATAATTTGCTGCACAGGTACTCATCGCTGAGTGCAATACTCCTTATAGCAGAAACAGGTGTAAACTAATAAAAGTGCTAGCCTAACTCCTGTTCTTTGATATTAATTGATATCATACTCTATGTTCATCTCATGCATAAGTATACTGAGTTCTAACAACTGGTTAGTAGTATCTCAATGCTTAAACGAAATCATGATGTATATATGTATATATATATATATATATATATACATACATACATACATACATACATACATATATATATATATATATATATATATATATATATATATATATATATATATATATATATATATAGGGAGAGTTTACGAAAAAACAAAAGACGAAGACAGGTGGTGTATAAAACAAACGGATGTATTAGTATAACGCTCAGGAATAGGAAAAGTCTTTTACGGTTCGAGCCGACGCTCTTACACAGAAAGGGACACAGAAAAAACAAGGAGAGAAACAAGGAGAGAAAAAATGTGTGTAGTGGCTAACGATCTATCATGGTGACCCAATATATATATATATATTGGGTTGTCCGGAAAGTTCGTGCCGATTTATAGTAGCTTACATTTCGACTTACTTTAGAACATGTTTGAGTCCATAAAATAGGATTTGACTACACCTCCATTTAGAGCACAGTTTAAGCTATCTTTTCGTGGAAGAAGGTTTATGTTCCTATAACCTGTGTTAATTCTGTAACCCTTTGAAATGGAAGATAATAAAGTTCATTTTCGGCACTTGATACTTTTCTTTTTCCGTAAAGGGAAAACTGCCTCACAAACAACCAAAGAAATATGCGCAGTTTACGGTGATGTTTCTTTATCCGAAAGAACTGTACGGAAGTGGTTCGCAAGGTTCCGAGCCGGAGATTGTAGCCTTATTGATAAAGAGCGATCAGGCAGACTATCCACTACAGATGATGACAAAATCAAGTCTTTAATTGAGAATGACCCACATTGCACAACCTGAGAATTGGCAGAAAGCCTCAACCTATCAAAATCCATCGTTCATGAGCACCTGGTAAAGCTTGGGTAATGGCAAGTATTTATTAACCTTTTTTCTTTCCTTTAAAAATCAGTACGAACTTTCTGGACAACCCAATATATATATATATATATCATATCATATATATATAGAGAGATGTTTCAAAGTGTTTGAAGCCGCAAACAATTAACTATAACAAATATTCTTCCTCGTGTAATAACAAACGCAATACTATTCTATTTTAGATATTATTTAGATTTCAATTGCTGATAAAATAAAGTATAATAATTATATAAAAGTATAAGTACATTACTGAAACACGTGTACAATGATTATTTGAATACATCATTTTAAATAGTATATATCTATGTATATATAAGTTGTATTGCAGAGGTTTTGACACTTTTTCAGGAGATACTTTTATTAGAAGTACAAAACTCTAATCTCCTTCAAAGTAGAATCCTCTCGCTTCAATAAAGTTGTTGTAGCATTCCAAACACATCGTGAAGAGCCTATGGTGGTAAACCAAAGTGAAGATGTTCTGAACTCTTGTCAAAACATCCTCCATCCTGGTGAATAAGGAGCAAAGTCTGGACTGTACGGAGGGTGGGGGACAGTTTTGATGCCCATCTGTGTAAAGTAGTTGCTTACCAGGATGGAATTATGGACTGGTGCATTGTCTTACTGCTGTTGCTCTGGACTTTTGCGACGAAATTTCTTCCTGAACTCCCTCAAAACTTTCACAAAGTACTCTTTGTTGACCATCTGACTAGGGAGAACCCAGTGGATGTAGGTGAAGCCTTTGCTGTTGAAAAAGGGGATCATCATAGGCTTCCCGGTGGACATACTTTGCATGGCCTCTTGTGCAGGCAAAAAAAAAATAGATGCTTGACTCATACATATTAATTCATAAGCAGCCTAAAGCATTTCATAATTTTCTGTACCGTTTTAAACCTAGTTTAACACAAAATTTTATTGCGAAGCAAGCTTCCAAATTGTGTTCTAGTCCCGACTTCATTCTGTAAAATTAGGTGACAAACAGTGTTTAGTAGGGAGTATTGGAAGTGCTGGTACAGCTCTCTCCTTCATTCTAAAATAACAAAAGTTGGCGGACCAGTTTATTAGATGTATATTACTGATATCCTTAAATCATAATAATCTAGATCAGTTATAACTGCCTTTCCTCAAAAAAGAGTCTCAACATTTTCTGAATGTATCTCGTGTGTATAATAATTATATAGTGTATGTATGTATATATATATATGTATGTGTGTGTGTGTGTGTGAGAGTGCATATATAGAAGAGAGAGAGTCAAAAATTATACGCACTCTTGTAGAGTATAAACGAGTACGTCATTTTTCTATTAGTCTTCTTCCTTTTCGATGCAGTTGGTTCAGTGGTCCACAAGCTTGCGTATTCCCTCCAAGAAGGTTTTTCTGTTGGTCGTGCAACCATTTATGCACCGCTTCCTTCACATCTTCGTCCGTAGAAAATCAACGACCTCGTGAACCATTTTTGAACGGTCCAAAGATAAGATAGTCGGAAGGGACGAGATCTGGGCTGTAGACAGGGCGTTCCAGCACCTCAAAACCCAATTGGTTAATGGTTTCAACGGTCTGGACGACCGTGTGTGGGCGTACATTGTCATGCAGCAACAAAACTTTCTTCCACAATAGGCTTCGGAATTTGGTGCGAATTGCTGGATTTCAGTTTGTTGGCCAGCAAAGCGCTGTATCTACATTGTTGATCGTACGCTCCTTTTCCAAAGAAATCGGAATACTCTTCTTTGTTCTTCTTTAGCGCACATTGCTAGAGGAGCGGTCATACTTACGCTGTAAAGCCAGAAAGAAAAATGGTGCGACCAGACTCAAACTTCGTTCACGTGACTATAATAGTACCAACTATAAGCACGCATGCACAGAAGACAGTGTGACAATAATAAAGATATGTTATGGTGAAAGTGTGGTAGTGTGGATAATTTTTGACTTCTCGTATATATATATATATATATACATTCTTGGCCCCCTTTTATTTGTTGCATATATTAATGACATAGATGCCAACTTAAAGAATGCCACAGTGCTGAAATATGCAGATGACATCAAGCTGTACCTCGAAATAAAGAGGTCAGATCCTGTACACTATAGATCTCTATTGCAATCAGACCTGGACACAATGCAGCAGTGGATCATGGACTGGCAACTCAAGCTGAGTGTGGACAAATGTACCACCATGCATTTTGGGAGGAAAAACCCAGCGTCTACTTACTCCCTCCACAACACTAATCTCAAAAAGTCTTCATGTGAACGTGACCTGGGCGTTATTGTCGACAGCGATTTGCGTTGGACAAAACACATCGCTAAAATTGCCAAGAAGGCTGAGGGTGTCTTGGCATCACTCACCAAGTCCTTTGTGAGCCGCTCTCCGGCTATCTATCTGCGGTTTTATATAGCTATGGTACGACCTCACCTGGAATTTGCATCACCGATCTGGAACCCCTATCTTGCCCAGGATATTAATCGTCTGGAAGCCGTTTAGCGACGTGCAACCAAGAGAATTCCCTCCATCAGGCATCTGCCATATTCTGAATGCCTTACTTCCCTGGGCATGGAGACATTGAAACTCCGACGTCTGGCAGCTGACTTGGCAGACACCCATAAAATTATTAACCATCTTACAAACAATAACTCTGAGCACCTTTTCAAACTCCATCTGTCTAACACCTGTGGACATGTTTACAAAGACAGAAAACAGCACAGCTCCCATGACTTTCAGAAACATTTTTTGTTGCTGAAGCATGGAACAGACTGCCAGTATCAGTTGTTAGTTGTCGGAGCACTGCATCCTTCAAAACTTCCATGCTTCCTGAGATTCGCCAACACTACACCTGATTTTCTCCCCTCTATATACACGCAAGTATGTATCTGACTCATACACTGTTCGCTTTCCAGACATTCATACATTACTGCATATACTTTATACGCACTTTTTGACAAGTTGTGGTGCACCTGAGCACTGTATACATTCATTTCATTATATCATATATATATATATATATATATATATATATATATTATATATATATATATATATATATATATATATATATATATATATATATATATAGCGTAATAAATAAATATATGCATACATACAAATATGTACGTACCTACATCTACATGTATATATACATGCATATATAAATATATATACGTAAGTACAGGACACCACAAATAGACGTAGAACTCAACGAGAAACGAAAACGTAAAAACAAACGTGGAAACGGACCTAAACGAAAAAAACAGAGTACAAGACAAACTACACCAGGAAAAATCCCCTTCATCAGCTGTCCCTAGTTCAACTCTAGCGTGTTTCGAAATATATATATATATATATATATATATATATATATATAAAAGGGCAAGCAACAGGTTGCTTAGGCACATACCGAAAAATTAGAGACAGCAGTCAAAGACCGCTTATTTCTATTTTCTACAAATATAACTCCATATACGACATATACATGTGACTCACATATGTAAAACAGAAGGAAACGCATCCGTAACTAACCAAAGACTGTTTTCGTTATTTTTTTCCTTCTGTTTTACATATGTGAGTCACATGTATATGTTGTATATGGAGTTATATTTGTAGAAAATAGAAATAAGCGGTCTTTGACTGCTATTTCTAATTTTTCGGTATGTGGCTAAGCAACCTGTTGCTTGCCCTTATATATATATATATGTAACTTTTTTTTTAAGTTCCTACCGATAATGGTTATATTTCCATACCGAAATCTACCCGGAAATAATTGTTGGTTTTATAATTAATAATCATTTACCCTTATATTATTAATAAAGTGTATATATATATATATATATATATATATATATATATATATATATATATATATATATATTATATATATATATATATATATATATATATATATAGCTAGCTAGCTAGATAGATAGATAGTAGATAGATAGATAGATAGTAGATAGATAGATAGATAGTAGATAGATAGATAGATAGATAGATAGATAGATAGATAGATTGATAGACATTGCAGATTGCAATGTTTCCCCGTAGAATTTGTATCGTCTAATATTTTCCAAAAATTATAAAAATTATTTCTCCAAGATTTCCTCAATGTATGTTTTCAAATCAATTTTCTTATTGAAGTATTTAAATATAATTGTTTTGTTTTTCTCTGTTCCAGTCTGTTATTCTTTAGAGAGTAATAAATTTCCTCCACCCATTGCTTATGTATCGACATATCTTCTTTAGAGTTTCACGCGCGCGCGCGCGCACACACGCACGCACGCACACACACGCACGCACGCGCACACACATACTGAAATGGAAACATCCTTAATCTTTTGCTTGTTCCAATCATTGAACTGCGGTTAGGCTAGGGCACCACCTTGAAAGGTTTGGTTGAACAATTCGACCCCAGAACTTACTTTTTAAAGCCTGGTTCTTATTTAATCGGTTCTCTTTTGCCAAACCACTAATTTACGGGAATGTAAGCAAAGCGACACTGGTTGTCAAGCAGTAGTGGCACGGACACAAACACTCAGACACACACACAAACATTTATGTATATCAGCCGAAATTGCGAAGATGATCCGGTTTTTGACTGAAGATCGAAGGCTTCGAATGTCCCGTCCGTTTTTTTGTATCGTCTTCTAAATGTTTTGCGTTCTTGTCCCAGTTTGTGTTTTTTTACATTTATCCTATATATATGTATATATATATATATATATTTGCGACTGGCTTCCGTGTAGTTTCCGTATAGTAAATTCACTTACAAAGCATTTGTTGGCCTAGGGCAGTAATGGAAGAGGTGCAGCAAAGTGGGACAGAACTCGAAACCACATGGTTGCCAAGCAAGCTTCTTAACCATACAGCCATGCCTGCACCTATACAGACAGACCGTAAAAATACACTTTCGCTTTTGTTGTAACGATCATTTCTCTTTTGCTTTTGTTATTACTATTAGTAGTAATATTAGCATTAGTATTATCTCTGTTATTTTTATTACCAGTAGTAGTATTAGTATTAGTATTATCTTTGTCGTTGTAGTTACTATCACATGAATCTACATTCGTATTGTTATCGGTTTTATTCTTACTGTCATCATTTACATAAATGTAGTAGTAGTAGTAGTAGTAGTAGTAGTAGTAGTAGTAGTAGTAGTAGTAGTTGCTGTTGTTGTTGTTGTTGTTGTTGTGGTGGTGGTGGTGGGTGTTCCTGTACGTTAACTATGGAATTATCGTTACCATCTGGACAATTGTTCCTACACATAAAAGGTTTTCCTGCATTCGCTCCCCTCTTTCAACAATCAACACATGAACGGAAGCAAATAAGAATGACAACACAAAGACAACGAAAAGAATCAAATACAGTAGAGAAACCCGACTGTTTCTATTGTTACTCGTTCCTCATTCCTCAGAAACAAACTGCCAAGCCGTCGGTCTAAAGCAACAAACAAGCAAACGAACAAATAAATAAATAAATAAAATCTAGCAGACCCACGAGCAGCGGTAACAGGGATTGATGAAGCCAAAAACAAAAACAAACAAAAAACAAACAGAAAGGCTTCTGTCTTGCAACCGTCATTACTGCAGCCATATTGAAGAGCGAGTATTTCTGCATTCATGGTAGAATTAATAACAAATAACAGATAAAAGTTGGCAATAGATAACAATAAGATATAACGAAACGTATCATCACGAAACAGCTTTCCCTGAATGATGGTGGTGGCTGTGTGGAATGTTTATGTATAGTATTTCCCCTCTAATTCATTCATTGAACAAAAACAATAATAAACACGATTATAACATATTTTAAAGTCAAACAGGACTTGTCTTACTATGGTGAATCTAACAATACCAGTGATGATGAAGATGATGACGATGACAGTAATAACAACAGGAACAGCAGCAACAGTAGTAGTAGTAGTAGTAGTAGTAGTAGTAGTAGTGGTGGTGGTGGTGGTGGTGGTGGTGGTGGTGGTGGTGGTGGCTTTGGTGGTAGTAGTAGTAGTATCAGCATCAATAGCAGCTGCAACAGAAGTAGTAGTAGTAGTAGTAGTAGTAGTAGTAGTAGTAGTAGTAGTAGTAGTAGTAGTAGTAGTAGCAGCAGCATCAGCTGCAGCAGGGGCAGCAGCAGCGGCAGTAGCAGTAGTAGTAGTTATGATTTCTTTTATTGGCCACAGGAGCCCAAAACAAAAAATACAACCAACGATACGAAAATAGAATTCAGAAAAATAAATGATATTAATAGTAACAATCCTTTTTGCAATAGGCTCAAGGCCTGAAACATTTCGGGGAAGGGGGCTAGTCAATTACATCGATCACAGTGCGCAACGGGTACTTATTTACGCACTGGGGTCGATAATAATAATAATAATAATAATAATAATAATAATAATAATAATAATAATGATGATGATGATGATGATGATGATGATTTTATTTGCCACCAGGGCGAAGTATGAGGGGGACAATACAGAGACAGACATCAAGTGTGGAGTTTTTACATATAATGATACGAGAGAGAAATATATATATATAAAATGTATAGAACGTATACACAATATATTACAATAAGACAGAAAAGGGAAGCATGCAAAGTATACAATAGTACAAATAAAATGAAAGGGATGAGTAATGATAAAAATACTCGAGGAAACCCACTGTCCAAGATCTCCCTGAACACCAAGGGCAGATACTCTCTGCAGTTCCTGTTCTTCAACTCACAGATCTATACTTAAAGCGGTATCATCCACTTTTGTCATTTTCGCAACTTTCACCCACCTTTCGATAAATTCACTTGACGACAGCACCTTCCTCTCCACCCGCACTTTCCTTTCCAAGTGAAACTCGAAAAAGTCGATGAGGGCTCTGCCAAAGAGAAGATAATAATAATGATAATAATAATAATAATAATAATAATAATAATAATAATAATAATAATAATAATAATAATAATAATAATAATAATAATAATATAATAATAATAATAAAATTAAATAATCATTGAGAATTTTACTGATAGGATTCAAGTCAAATATTGTGGAAAAATATATTTTAAAAAAGTCATTTTAAAAAAGTAATAAGATATAACTAATGATTTATTATTATCACTTAAAATTGATGCAAATTATATGCCGCACTCTTTAAAAAATCAATTTTTCTTGTTGACCCATATTCAATGACCAATCTTTTGAGGTATTCAGTTATTCTTCTATATCATGTACATGAATTTGACGGATCTCCTCCAAGAATTTGAGTCATTTTATCTTCCTTCAGAGTTTTGATTAATTTCCAAATATTCAAATGTGCTCTACCCGCAGAATGAAACCCCTCCTCAGCATTATTTTTTATGGGAAGATCTTGAAGAATACGCTGATTAACATTCCATACAGCTATCGGGAATGTAGGTGGTTCTTTCCTTCGTCTAGCACCACGTCTTCTCACAACATCTATGTAAGTCAAGTCGAAGTAAGCGATGAATTCAGCAGGTATTTTTTCATCGTCTATTAATTCTTCATACACCTCTTCGACATCTTGAACGAGCAGGAAGGCTAATGCTGAAAAACATCGAATTTTTAAGACAGAATACAGAGTCATTATTATATTTTTCTTTGTGGCCTAAATCTGTAATTTTTCGAAATAATGATTGGCTCAAATGAAACAAACATGCCACGATAGATGAATTAGGGTATGATGAATTAAATGCCTTATGAACTGCAACTTCAAAATCTTCCATGAGTTCAAGCGGATATGCATTAGGTTGCATAATTTTCAGTTGCTTGAAAAATAATTCGTATGTCTGCTTTGTTTTATTCGGCTGTAATACAAAGACCTGTGGAAAACTAACTTGTACATGAATGCTGGACAGTTGAAACAACTGTTCTGATACAATTTTGAACGTTCCATTACATGCCCATTGACGATATGATGCTATATCCTGAAGAGCACTTTCTAATGCAAATACTAGTATGCGCTGTTGATCCTCGATACCCGAATCGTATCTTGGAAACTGTTCGCCATTACCATATTTTACAATATTTTACAAGTATTTCAAAACTAGTTCTAGCCCCTGGATCAGCGGGAAATTCAGAATTTTTTGTCGGTACCTTTGAATAGTCTTTGAAAGTATAAACGAGGAAGTTGAGAGCAAGTATTTTCTGTTAGCTGCGTAACTTACTATGCGAACTTACTGCTAAGTTTTCCACCACTTCATGCTTTATTTCTGCAACTGATTTTTCAGCATTTAACGAATCTACATCAGCTGGATGAAGGTGCTCACTAGAAAAATAAATAGGTTTCGGCTCATTGTTTTCTGTTACCGTGTGAATTCGTACTGAACACATCTTTTCTCACATCTCCAGTATTCTCTTCCTAGTTTTGTATTGCTTGAATGAAAATCGTAGATGTATCGGGATGGGTAAATTACAAATGCGTACACTAAATTTGCAGCACTCTCTATACACAGCACCGTACTTAAGAGAGAGAAGGAAAAAGAGACAGTAAAACTGTTAACAGAGAAGGAAAAAGAACGATAATGACAATCGTGTAACGAGGCTCGTTATTGTTCTGTGAATATATCATTAGAGATATTTCACTTTGTTTCCTAAAGAGGTTTTTTGAAACTGAACAAAAAGTCATTGAACAAAAAAGACCATCGGGCAAAAAGACGTCGAACCATAAGACGTAGACTAAAAAAACGTTTGACGAAGTGACGTCGGATGAAAAGACATAGCACCAGATTATAAGAAAGCATATGACATGATCCTATACTCATGGATAAGTGAATGTTTGAGTATATTCAGTTTAGTAGACAACATAAGAGTATTCATTAGCTGTAGCACGAAGAAATGATGGTGACACACTGTCAGGGAAAGTTAATTCAGCTCTTGTGATGAATTTTCCAGGGGGACTTGTTGTCCCTTCTAATATTTATCTTGTATTCGACCCCACCTCCTCAGCTTAGTATTAAGGAAGGCAAAGTCAAGGTATCAATTTAGAAATAGTAAGGGAAAAATTAACCATTTGCTCTATATGGATGATCTAAAACTTTTTAGTATGAATGGAAAAGAGATAGATTCCTTAATACAGGCTGTAAGACTTTTCAGCAAAGATACAGGCATGGAATTTGGCAAAGATAAGTGTGCAGTATTAGTCATGAGAAGGGGACAGGTAGTCAAGTACGAAGGCATCCAAGTACCAGATGGACAGACATTATAATCAT
>NC_042998.1:143597680-143617680 GCF_006345805.1 Octopus sinensis | reverse complement strand
TTAAGGATCCTAACTGATATTATATATTAATGTCGACAGTGAATGTTTGCGTAGATATAAAACTTTCATCAAGGAAAACATTATTAAGTCTGCGATGAAATTTAATAGTGGAAAAGCTAAGAGGTTTGAGCTCATAAAAATACACAGAATCTAATTAACAATAACTATGATGGTACGTTGTTAGGTTAATTAATATGTTAAATGATATATTCTTCAAAGTTGAAGCCTTTTATAACGTTACAGTAAATTACACTTTTTAAGTTAAAAAATTATTAAAAAATCAAAGATAATACATACATATATATATATATATATAATATATATATATATATATATATATATATATATATATATATAGCTTATTACTCAGAGTTACGGGCAAAGTATAAAACATAAGCTATGAATAGAAATGAAAAATTTTAAGAAATAAGTTTTCCTTAATCGAGTATCATAAAAGCATCGCCGCTGCAAATCTATAACCAACAATCAGAAGCTAAGCGTAATTTTTCAGTACTACATACCGTTTTTCAATGAAAATAGGAAGTCTTTGGCATCTAAAAATATGTGTTACATAAGTAGCATTACCATTGCACTTTCTTGTAGGTAAGTTATACATCTATTACCAGGAGGCGCTGCTCTGTCTCACTAAATAGAATATAGAAATGAAATTTGAAGTTCTTGGCAACGAATAGCAGATTTTGTCTGAGTTTCACTAAATCTGCAAGACTAAAGTACTTCTACGTCTTATGTAATAGAATGTGAAGTTGAAATGTAAAGTTTTTTGGGGGTTTTTGGCATCAAAAACCAGATGTTACATAAGTGGCATGAACACTGCGCTTTTTCGTAAATAAATAAAGCATCTGTTAAAAGGAGGCAGTACTATGTCTTACTTAACATTTCATGAAAATGACTTCATTAGAACACTGTTAAAACCTGCACAAATGGTACAGAGATAATGGTATCGACTCACAACAGTAATACACAATTTCTTCACATAATCGAATGTTTAATACATAAAAAAAAACATTAATTGGACCAGGAATTAAATTTTGTCATTCATTCCGTTTCGCCAATCACAGAGATTTACGATAAAAGTCAAGATGTGGAGCTAAACACAAAGCAGCAAAGGGGATATGAGCCTCAGAACCTTCCATCCGATAAAGGATCGTGAGTTCAAGAAAAGTGTTTCACATTACCACATACACAAATAAGTACTCACACGTTCACTCTCTCTCTCCCCTCTCTCCCTCTCTCTTTCACACACACACACAATGATACACAAACACACATGCACACACACATACACACACACATACACACAAATATTATAAGATAATGACTATAGGTATAATAATAATAATAATAATAATAATAATAATAATAATAATAATAATAATAATAATAATAATAATAATAATCATTACACAATCAATTCCATGCAGCCACAATATAAGTTGCTGGGGGAAATAGGTGGGATTGGCTGATGAAGGGAACCCTTAAAAAAGAGACCGAGAGCATTATACTGGCAGCGCAAGACCAAGCTTTGGCCACTAGCTAGGGGGTCAATCTTAGGAATGAGCAAGTGTTTCCGCTATGCCGCATCTGTAACAGAGTGGATAAAACCATTGCCCATTTCACGAACGAATGCCCTAGACTTGCCCAAAACCACTACACTTTGTGGCGACACGATCATGTAGCGAAAGTGCTACACTGGAAACTAAAGAGAGGCAAACGTGGTATGAGAACAAACCGCAGAGAGTGGTGGAGTCGGAGACTAGCAAAATCCTCTGGAATTTCCCAACCCAAACAGATTAGGTGCTAGAACATAACAGGCCGGATCTAGTGGTGGTGGACAACGTGCACCACATGTGCTTTATAGTTGATGTTGCATGCCCCTTTGATCCACGAATAGTCAAGAAGGAAGGCGAAAAAACAGATAAATACAACTCTCTTCAGTACGAAATAGCCTGGCTATGGAAAATGAAGAAGGTGAAGATAATGCCAATTATTGCTGGGTCTTTGAGAACAGTACCAGAAGGCATCAGGAGGAATATAAAGGAAATTGGAATATAGTGCCCAGCAGAACTGGCACGGCCAGAATAATCAGGCCAGTATTAGATAGCTGAAAAGAACGGTTAGCATAGTAACGTAGGCTACAGGTAGCAAGCCCGCTACGCATGCAAGAATCCAGGAGTTCCAACAAAACCTGTGATAAAAAGAAATAATAATTATAATAATAATAATAATAATAATAATAATAATAATAATAATAATAACAATAACAATAACAACACCAATAATAACAATAATAATAATAATAATAATCATACCAAGTACGTATCTGGCGGGGTTAAGCCTGTCTCATGGGAGGAGGGGTACCTTTAGCCTTAGTCGGCAACCTCTCTAGAGAAGGTGACTCAATAAAAACATTGATGGTTGTGTCATCTCAACATCAAAATTCTCTGGATTGAATATGTCAAATACAATGATATAAAACAATGGAGTGAACGAGACTGGCACTAAAAACAGTGTACACGCGGGTAGGTGTGGTCTCTAGAGCCTTGACTAGTAACCCACTTAGTGATGGTGTCACGATAAAAACACTGGTGACTGCACAACCTTACAAAGCTACCGCTAAATGAGTGATGTTAAAAATAACCACAACTGCGCTAACGGGACTGGAACTGTTAACAGTGAAGGTGTCGCGTACGGTTGGCAGGGAGTATCTGATCAAAGCTATTGATCAGGACCAAAATTGTAGTCAAAACTGCAAAAGAAAATAATGAGATGGGAAGATGTAAACAAAATAATTATAGAATGTTGATTGAGGAGTGAGCCAAATAAAAGAGGCTGCATGAATCGAATGAAGAGAATATGGGATGAAAACGAGGTTTTGAAGCACCCGCCCAGCAACCGATTGACCAAGCAAGAACAATCCGTAGGAACGACTAGATTACGGGAGTAAATAGCGGAAGGAGAGTGAAACAGCAGTAGCAGAAAGCTGTGATGATGGCGTAAAAGATGAAGAACACGAAACAGATGGAAAACGCAGAGTACCAGAGAATGCTGATAAAGTAACTAATGAAGGCGATCTAGATCGACGAGTGACAGTAAATACTGTACAAAACTTGAATGACGAAGAGAGGAGATTTTATAAATGTTGCGAGATAAAAATGTCTGATGGGAACAATGAAGTACCACCAAATGTAAGATATATGGACATAAAAAAAGTGAGGAGAGCCACAGGCAAAGTAAATGACGTTTTAAGCTTCATTAAAACAGAAAACATCAGTGAAACAAACCAGCTAATCATAGCTGCTGCTAATGTAGTTAACATAGTAGGCTACAAGCGAAAAACTGAAGATATGAAAGCAAATGAAAGGAAAGAACCAAACAGAATGAAGCTGGAAAAGACACGGAAAGAACTGGGGCAATTGAATAGGATAATGAGAGGAGAGCTCAAGAATAAGGCAGTAATCAGAATATTGAATGGACAGTACAGATTAGAAGAAAGGGGAAAACAAACAGTACATGAAAAATTGACACAAAAGGTAACAGCATTAAAAGCCAAATTGAAAATATATGATGCAAATGTGTCTATTTGAGGAAACAGAGAGAACCAACACCAGGAGCAGATTCTAGATGCAGAAGAAAGTAAAGAATTTTGGAGAGGGCTGTGTAACAGGCCGGCGAGGCGTATAGAATGCGCAACTGTTCCAAGATAAAAGGACGTCAGAATCAATGTATATACAGTGAGACAAATTTTTTTAAAATAACAAATTGGAAAGGAGCAGACCCGGATGGAGTACAAAGCTGTTGGCTGAAGAACTTTACACAGTTGTGTTTAAGGGAGGACATTTGGCGAAAGCGACCAGATCTCTGGAGCGCGAAAAATTGGATTCTTCACGACGACAATGCACCCTATCATCAATCTCTTCTCACTCATGAGTTTCTCGCTAAAACATGGTATCACTTCCACACTCGCCTGATTTTACACCTGTAGACTTCCATCTCTTCCCCAAGATGAAAATGCAACTCTAAGGTCGCTGTTTCAACACCCTTGTTGAGATCCGGAGCGAATCGCAAAAGCTTTCCAACTCGCTTACGGAAAACGACTTCCGGGTCGGATTCTCAAAGTGGCAGGAACGCTGGGGCCTGGTGTATTGCTGCGCAATGAGACTATTTCGAGGGAGATGATGTTAAAACTTAGGCAAAAAAGTTTTTTTTTTATTAAACATAACTAGTCCAAGAACGTTTTGATACCACCTCGTATGTCCATACTACAGGGTGTCCACACTACAGGCCGTACTATTCAATACCGTACGTCGGAGTGTACACAATATGGTCTTTAGTTAGGCCTGTGGTTTTTAGCCATTTTTACCTATAGACCCCTTTGTTCACTATTTTATTCTAGTGTACGCCTCACCCCCCATTTCCATTCGATGTTCAATAAGCAATGTTTTAGATATGGACTAAACAGAACGGGAAGAAACACGTGGATAGAAGAGTCGCTGAAAGATTTCTGGAGAATGGACATAAGGTAAAATAAGAACAAAAATAAACGAGTAAAGAACGAATATATAATGCGTGTGCTTATTTGGTAAAAAAAAAGAAGAAAAAAAAGATGATCGTCCCTAAATATAATTTTATAAATACTTCTTCCGAAATTCATATTTTGCTATTCATTCATTCACTTGTATTGGTTGAACTATGTAAATTGTTAGGGAAAGCAGAAACAGCTGCTTCTTGTAATACATACATTTAAATCAAAAACTTTTCATGGACTCTTAAAATAACACTGTTGGGATCTTTGCTGTTTGGCTGCCAATTTTCAATCTCTTCAATTCCTGCTCGAATTGACTCCATATTCAGTGTAATGATATGGTTTTATATGCTAATCACTATTTCGAAATTCATTTTTGCAATAAATAAAAAAATAAAGAGTTATTAGCTTTTAAAGTTTGAAAATTTTGTGTAATTTTAGTCACAGACACATTCACGCATAGTAACAAGCCAAGCACGAGAACTCTTTTGTCTACAAGAAAGTACGTGTTGACAAATATATTCCACTCATTGAAGTGATAGTCAGATGTTCTAAAAATAACAGCCAAATAGGCTTTAAATCACGTACCAAAAAAGTCTTTTGTCTTATTTTTGGATAATCGTATGAATTCTCATATGTAGAATGCAAACACGCAAATTTTCGAAAATGGGCAGGCAAACTGAAAATACCCCACAGTGGATCACCAATTTACTATCTTGTTAGCATGGACCCCCACCCCCACGAAATATTATATGGATCCCTAGGGGTCATGTGGATCCCGGTTGAGAACCACTGAGCCAGACAAAATCTTAGTATAACTGAGAAAATGGATCTCAGTCCCTCGTCCTTCGGTTCTCTAGCTGCATTCCATAGGACAGCCAGACGAGGACAGGAGTAGATTTAACAGCAATGACAAGGTCTCCCCTTCACTAGCTCTCACTTTCTTACTCTCTCTCCTTTTCTCTCTGTGTCTTTTCTCTCTCTCCTCTCTCTCTCTCACACACACACATACAAACACAGGACATGTCTCACTCCTATCTGCGTATCTACCTTTTCCTCACTATCTCTCACACTCTTGCTGTTTCTTTCCCCTTTCACTCTCGTTACTCCCCAGCCCTATTTATTTCTTTTTTTTTACTTCACTTGTTATAAACAATAAAGATATGATTTATTTATTCAGGGGTTAAGTAAATCTCCTGTGTTTGGGGACAGTAGGTCACTCAGGGGTCACGTTGAAAAAACGTCTCAAGACTTTGACGTAGCAGTTAGTGGGGAAAGGGAGGAAGGGGAGTCTGTGAGTGGTGATTGAACAACTACTACTGTAATGGTAGCGGTGATGGTGGTAGTGGAGGTGATGGTGGCTGTGGTGGTGCTAATGGTAGTGGTGGTGGAACAGGGCTAAACGGCAACAACAACAGCTGTCGACGTGGTGATGGGGTTGTGGTGGTGGTAGTAGTAGTAGTAGTAGTAGTAGTAGTACTAGTAGTAGTAGTAGTAGTAATAACTATGGTGTTGGTGGTTGTGGTGGTGGTGACGGTTCTTCTTGAACTATTGCTAAGCAGCACCTGAAGTAGAAGTAGTAGTACTAGTAGTAGTAGTAGTGGTTGTAGTAGTAGTAGTAGTAGTAGTGATGGTGGTATTATTATTATTATTATTATTATTATTAGTAGTAGTAGTAGTAGTAGTAGTAGTAGTAGTAGCAGCAGCAGCAGTAGCAGTAGAAGTAGCAGCAGCAGCAGAGGCAGCGGTCATAGTCGTTTAGCTTCAGCTCGGCCCTGATCGAATAGAATAAATCGTCAAAATCGTTCTAGGCATGATTGCCTCGCTTTGTTTTTGATAAGTATTCCCGGACGAGCACATAGTTGTATCTAGAACATTATCCTTCATTTAGTCAACAAATTTTTAAGGAGTTAGAGAATTATTTAGCAGGTGGCTTTACAGACATTGAACACTATAGTCCTTGATACACTATTCCAAAAAGAAAAAAAAAAACGAAGCAGTTATAGTTTCAATGTGTTTGTACATAAGCTTGCTTGATCAGTGCTGTCTCAAGGCTAAACAATAGCAGCAACATGATAGAGCAGGGGTTCTCAACCATTTTTTTATATATGGACCCCTTTGATTGCTATTTTATTCCAGTGGACCCCATAGTCATTTGATAATTAAATACTAGTTTTATAGAAACTTCTTTCAAAATTCTTAATTTGTTTTTCACTCATGAACTTGTGTAGGTTGAAACTATGTAAAATGCTAGAGAAAGAAACCTAGCTGATAAAACAAAATGTTTCCAGGAGTCCTTGAAATACTTTTGTAGATCCCCTGTTTACTGTTTTGTTTTGTGGATCCCTAGAAGTTTTATATGGATCCCCAGGGATCATATGAAGCCCAGTTGAGAACCACTGAAATAGAGGTGCAGCCGTTTTGGCATCGTTTATTTGGCATCACTGATTCGACGTTGACTTCTTTGGTATCAGCCATTTTAGTAATTCTTTTGCTCTCTCTCTCTCTCTCTCTCTCTCTCTCTCTCTCTCTCTCTCTCTCTCTCTCTCTCTCTCTCTCTGTTTATCTATGGGAGCATATTTCTCATTATGCGTAAGAGGAGAGGGAGAGTTTATGCAAATCATGTTCAGTTAATAGACTGTAAATGTATCTCTCCCTTTCTCTTGCGGTCTGTCTCTCTCTCGCTTTCTTGCTGTCTCTCCCTTCCTCTCTTCCCCCTCTCTATGTTTCTCTCCCTCCCTTTCTCTCTTTCTCTTTCTTTTTTCTCTGTCTCTGTCTATCTCTCTCTCTCTCTCTCTCTCTCTCTCTCGGTTTACATGTGTGAGCATAATTCTCTTTACATAGATGGAGAGAGGTAAAGTGTTTACGTCAATCGTGTTCAATTAATAAATTGTAAGTATGCCGGGTAAAAAGCTTACCAGCATCTCATCCGTTTTTAGGTTCTAAGTTCAAATTCCGCCGAGGTTGACTTTGCCTTTCGTCCTTTCGGACTCGATAAAATAAGTACCAGTTGAGTACTGGGACCGATGTAATCAACTTACCCTTACCCCAAAATTACTGACCTTGTACCAAAATTTAAAACTAATTAACACATCGTAATCGCTCTCTCCTACCTCTCTCTCCCACCTCTCTCTTCCACTCCCTCTCCTTCTCTCTCAACTCCTCTTTTCCTCATTATTTCTATCTAAGTGTTTATATATCTGCACGTGTGTGCGCATGTATATCTGTGTGTCTGCTCCCATCGCCTGAACGTATTTTCACTGGTAACAGTCTGTATGTCCAATCAGCTGTACCAAATCGTCTGCGTCCAAACAGCTGCGCCAGATCGTCTCATTCAGGTATAGCCAGGGTTGTGTTAGAGTTAAACAACAGCAACATGTGACAGAAGGACTAAGATCATTGTAAAGGAGGTGGCATTAGTCTCTTTCTCTCTCACTCTCTCTCTCTCGCTCGCTCTCTCTCTCTCTCTCTCTCTCTCTCTCTCTCTCTCTCTCTCTCTCTCTCTCTCTCTCTCTGTGTTTCTCTCTCATTGATGTTGCTGTCCATCAATAACTGCCCCACCTTTACAGCATCCTGACATCAATGACCAGGAACCTGATTAAAACAATATTTTATCTGCCAGTCAAATGTATAATGCTCACTCATAGCTGTATCTGCAGTATTATCTTTGATTTAGGCTATCCAAAAGTCTGCTGTAGACGAATCTACTACCGTTCATTACACGATGTGTTGTATAACTTTGTTAACAAACATATTTCGTCGCCCACGTCTCTTCCTTATCTCTTCCCTTCTCTCTCAATCCACTCACTAACACCACCACTCCTTCCCCCTCCTCCTCTTTTCCTTCTTCCTCTCATCTTTTACACTCCTTTTTCTTCACTTTCTTTTACCAGCTAAACTGTCTAATTGACTGTCACAAGTCAAATGTGTAGTGACCTGCAAGATATTTGGCTCTGCGTCTATTGTTTCTTAGTATTAATGAAGTTATTTCATTGTTAAGCAATATTTACTGACAATTTGGCTTTTCTTTCTTTAAACTCCGATCTTATAAACTGCATTAAAATTATTACACTTTATTATTATTATTATTATTATTATTATTATTATTATTATTATTGAGTGAGAGAGCAGTGCATGCCATCAAAGTGACACTGGGGTAAAATATATGAAGCCCAGTATACCCATCATGACTACCCGTCTGATAAGGGTACACCAGGCACATGCATCACAACCATATGTGCGCGACATGGTGATCTCATATCAAGATAACAGCACATGACCTTGCAGGTGGGGGCCCATTAGAATTTTCTTCTGGTAGAGTAACCCATCCCGCTCAAAAGGTCCTTGAATAAGGATTGTTTAAGGGTGTTGAACGAATCACCCAGTTTCCAGAGGTGAATTATCCAAACCCTAAAGAATCCCTCTCAACACATGGCTATGATGCTCCCCCACTACTTCTGCTCGTGATCAGAGATGCACATATCGTCCCCACTAAGTGACATGCTCAACTGTTAAGGTCAAACAACTGACAAGCAAATCTGTGGTATTGAGCAGAATATTTGCTGTAGCCCATCTTTTAAACCAAGAGAACCAACAATGTACATGATAACACTTCCAATCAGTTAAGATCAGAAGCCATGAGAGCCACTGCCTGGTACTGCATCAGGGCATTTATTTTTTATTATTATTATAATTATTTTATTATTATTATTATTATTATTATTATTATTATTATTATTATTATTATTATTATTATTATTATTATTATTATTATTATATTATTATTATTATTATTCTATGTTTGACTTTTGCTTTACATTTGCACAAGCTGGCTCCAAGTCTCACCCAGAGACCTCAAGAGACAACAAGTTGGAGGTTCATGTTAGTGTTATGCCTAGGGTGCCATATATTTGGTTTTGTACTTAGTGTTGTACTAGTGAATGCCTAAAAAATTATATGAAACTTATGTTTGTTTTAAAACTTGAGATTACATAGAAAGTATTTTGCGTAGGATATGAGCAGTTCCCACGAGCACTATCGTTTGAATTTCTGCCATTTTGGGGTTTCCTGGTATCTGAGTTAGGTAGCAATCAGCCCCTTTTGCTATCATTCCCAGGGCAACTATGACAACAGGTATTGTTTTAGTCTTCAGGTTCCACGTTTTGCTGATTTCTATTTCCAGATCTTTATATATGCTCAGCTTCTGGTAGGTCTTGACAGATATGTTTATATCGATTGGGACAGTCATATCAATGAAGAGGCATGTTTTTTGTCTGAAGTCTTTTACTATGATGTTTGGCCTATTCGCGTCTATCTTTCTGTCAGTTTGAATGGGGAAGTTCCAGAGGAGTGAGATGTGGTCATTTTCAAGCACTGGAGGTGGTTTCTGTCCCCACCAGTTTTTATCATGGGGCAAGTCCAGGCTTTTGCAAATTACCCAGTGAATATATTGTGTAGATCTATCATGCCTGTTGAGATACTCTGCAGTCGCAAGAAGACTGCACATAGAGGCAATATGAACAATGGTTTAATTTTGTTGGGCTACTGCCGTTCTTTAATATGTTGGCCTGGTAGTTCATTGTAGGTAGGCATTGATCTTGAGCTGCTATGATAAACCCTTCTGTTTCAGATTTTAAGCCAGAGGCCATTAGCCATTAATGGGTCAGGGCTTTGTCAACATCTGCATTATTCACTCTCTTTGGGTATTTGCCATTGAGAGGTTTTTCTTGCCATCTATCATTCAGAATATCTAAGGCAGCAGTTTTAGCACGGGTTTTCATGCGCTTAGCTTTTTCTGTGCTTGTTTCTGTGTGTCTAATTCCGAAATTTGTTGTATTCGGAATTCACTTAGCTATTCCTTTGCCTGTTTTGTTACTGAGTATGATGCTTTCTTGTTTTCATGTTTTGAGACAAGTTTTAACATCCAGTCCTCAGAGTTTTTCAGGTAGGCGTCTAGGCCAATTGTAGCAATCTTCATTGTTATTGCCAGTTGTAAAAGTCCACGGTTTCCCTCTTTTCTTGGCAGATAAAGTTGTTCTAGATCGGCCTTAGGGTGGTGCATTCTATGCATTGTCAACAGTTTTCGTATTTTTCTGTCAAGATTACATATTTCAGTAATTGACCAGTTAACAGTTAACGATATTGAAACTGTAAGTCACGACTGGTATGGCTAACGCATTGATCGCTTCGATCCTGTTTCTCGCATTCAGCTCTATCTTGAGTATTGCTCTTACTCTGCGATAACATTCTCTCCTAATCTTTTCCTTCATCACTGAATGACTTATTCCATCCCCTTCAATTACCCCTAGGTACTTGTAGCTCTCCGCTGGGTCTAACTCTTTTATGACATTCGTGCTGCACCTCTCAGTCAGGCATGCAAGAGTTCTGCGAAATGCCAATAACATCCGAAGACATACGGGACGTGATGACGAACTGCACAAGAGAGAAGTCTCCGGAGCTTTATTTTCATATGCCAAACTTGTTCGGTGGTATCTTGGCAAATGTCTACCACAGCTGGCAGCAGAACAGGAGAATTCCTAGTGCTATGAGCTGTGGAGTGGTGGTGCTGTTGAGGAAGGACCCAAACAAGGGGGACAAAATCGATAATTTTAGGCCTATAACTCTGCTGAATGCAGATTATAAGATTTTGGCTAAGGTGTTTGCCAAGAGGTGGGCGCTCGTCATCGATAAGTTGGTTGGGGGCGCGCAGACATGCGCTATCCCAAATATAATTATCCACAACCTCCACCTCACGCGTTACATCATAGAAAATGTGGGTAAGGAGCCTGATATGGGTGGAACCCTGATCAATTTGGATCAATCGAACGAATTTAATAGGGTCGACCACCAATACTTGAAGACTGTTCTCGCTGCAGCGGGTTTCGACCCCGTTTTAAGAGGCCGGATCGCTGCAATGTACAGCGACATCTGCTGGGTGGCCAAAGTAAATGTCCACCAATCGGAATCGTTTAGCATCGCTTGTTCAGTCTGTCAAGGATGCCCACTCTCGCTTCTTCCGTAGGTATTGGCTCTCGAGCCATTACGTCGGAAGCTGGACGTTTCAAGGGGCATACCACGTGATCTAGGATGCGGTAGTTTCGTGTCGGCTTACGCATCACCATAATAGTGTCGGACATCTCGGAAATCGAGGTGGTCGACACTGCTCTAAGGGAGTACGAAGAGGTGACAAGAGCAAAGATCACTCAGAAGTCGGTGGGCCTGCAGCTCGGCATCTGTAGGGCGCTGGACGGAAGGACTGGTTAAATTGCTCGGCGTCTGGTTTGATCCAGACCTCCAGGTGGACAAGAACTGAGGAGAGGTGACGAGCAGATTAGTCAATCTCACCCAGAAATGGGCAGAGAGGAAGCTGTCCTTGGGCAAGCGGAGGTGACGAATGCGTACATCGCTTCCGTCATCTACTACCACCTGACCGTCGTCCCTTACTCCAATTCGTGCCTGATAAAGATGGAGCGCTTGCTCTTCCACTTTCTATGGAAGGGGCGTGTGTGTCGTTTTTGGGGTGGAGTGACCTATATCTAGTTGGCAACTTCCTTGTCTTTCTGTCTAAGCTGTTTAGTTCGTCTACTGTCCATGCGATTACCCCTGCTCCATATCAAAGGAGTGAAACCACCCAGGTGTTGATAGCTTCGATCTTATTCCGTGGGTTTAATTTCGACTTAAGGATCAGTCTCGGCCTGCGCAAGTACTCCACCTTAAATTTTTCTGTCATTTCTCTCTCCATTAATTTATCGATTTCCAAAAGTCCGCAAGTAATTATAGCCCATTTCTTTTATCTGCTTCATAACACCCCCCGACGGTATCGATAGCCCGTCCATGCATTTGACTAACGCACCACACTTTCTCAGTCCGAACTCCATTCTGAAAGCACTGAAAGTATACATCGTATCAACGAGGAAACTGACTTGGGATCCATCTTTACCATAAAGTTTGAGATCATCCATGAATAACAAATGGTTGACTTTTTGTTGGCGGCTTTTGAATGCATACCCAGCTTTTGCTTTCTTCAGTATCAGTGTTAGTGGTATCAAGAACAGTACAAAGATCAGTGGGGACACGCAGTCCCCTTGGAAGTTGCTCCTCCTGATTTCTACTGTCCCTAAACTTCTTCCGTATGCTGTTAGGTCCGTCCTCCAATTCGCCATACTTTTTCCAAGCAATCACTCAACATTCGATGCAATACTAAATAGGTTCATACATTCCATTATCCAAGAGTGTGAGATCATGTCGTAAGCCTGGCTAAATTACTTTTCCTCCTCTTGCAGTCTCTAAGTACAGTTTTGTCTATCAAGAGTTGATCCTTGATACCTCTGCACTTACGCTTGCAACCCTTCTGCTCATGTGACAGGACTCCATTTTTTCAAGATTTTCGTACATTGACTCTGCAAGTGGTCCAGTCAATAATTTCCACATAAGTGGCGGACAGGATATCAGCCAGTAATTGTCTACCATATTGCCTTTTTGATGTTTATTTTATTATTATTGTTGTTGTTGTTGCTGCTGCTGTTGTTGTTGTTGTTGTTATTATTATTATTATTATTATTATTATTATTATTATTATTATTATTATTATTATTATTATCATTATTGACCAATGCCAATACTATAGTGTAACATGGCATACACCACATATGCTAGTATTTTTTTTACATATTTGATACCTTAAACAAATAAAAGAGAGGAATGTAGTAGAAAGAGTTACGAGGAGTATTAGGAGAAGTGAGTTAGGGAAAGTACAGCTCAGTATAAATAAGATGATAGGTGAGTACAGTGGAGAATAGTGCAGTATTTGTTCATAGACAGCACTCTTATGGACGTACCGTTTTCACCAATACAATACTATTGTAGGTAGATGAAAATCGTCCCAGCAGCAGCTATCGAGACCTTCAGTTGTATTCCGGCCTCGTTGGGCCTTGGAAATGGAATGTAGTCAGAGCCAACCACATGTTTTGACGAGATTCATTGCCGCCGATATATAGGAAAGTTGTGAAAAACATTTACAGGTATTGTAAAAACTAGTGAAAGGCAAATTTACTGCTGTGTCCATCCAGAGATAACATATCTTATCCACGTAAAATTATCCTTTAATGCTGTATCTATATTAAGTATGAAACATAAATGACTGTTTTAATTATCTATTCCTCCTTTTGCATACAGCGGATTTTTATTCAGTCAGGCGACTATTGGCAATCCCAATAAATATTTTTCTACAGTTTTCCTGTATATCGGAGGCGCTGGATCTAATCTAGGCATGTGGCTGGGTATGGGTATACACTATTGACAAGACTCAGGTATGTTAAACGCCTCCTGTGTTCTCGCTGGCCGCTGGTGGGATAATTTTCGATATATATTGTATTTTTAAACACAGCACATGTATAAGAGATGGACGAATACCCCAGAAAGTTTGTATATATATATAAATGTATACACACACACGCACACACACACACACACACACACACACACACACACACACCACACACACACACACACACATATATATATATATATATATATATACACATATATACATGTAGAGAGTTAGAGAGGTGGGGATTTCGTGCACGTACAAACATACATCCACACACATTTCTAAAGCAGACAAATAAGCTGTATCACCACCAACACCAATACTATTTTAGCAATATACTCAATGAGCCAATGAGCGAACCTCTATGGGGTTACTTAATTTGCAAGACATAGATGCTGAATCTCCCTCAAATCAGACCTTACAGTCTTACAAAGGACATATTATAGTGTCCGATATGGCAAAATAAATGAATAAGTAAAACAAGGTAATCATGGCTGGACTAACTTTGATCGATCAGACTACCTCTGCTCAGTCAAAGCTGACCTAGAGCTAAGCACACTTGATCCAACATCCAGGATCCCACAGCAGGAAGGAGAAAGGGCTATACCAGTACTCAGCTTTTACTCATTTTCAGCTGAGTAGAATGGAACAATGTGAAATGAATTGCCTTGCTTAAGGTCACAATGCACCGCCCGGTCCAAGAATCGAACCAGCAGTCTTATGATCACGAGTCCATGGGCCCTCGTTGGATTGAACACTACAACACAAAACTACCAGAATGAGAGTCTTACAGCACGACCAAACATGAGACTTTCCTTGATGACATCTTTCCATTACATGAGTTACTAAATTTAAGCTTCTTTTTTTCCAGTATTTTATACAACGGAATTTTCTCTCTGTTCGTCATTTAAATGTCTTTATTTATTTATTCATTCATTTCTTTTCTTCTGTTTTTTTATGATATTTACTAGGCTTTTGTATTTCTTTCCCTTTTCCTATCTATAATTTCATTCCGATATTTTCTTTATTCACAAAAACAGAAGTAAATAGATTCAGTGTTATAAAAAAATTACTAATAGTTGTATATAGTAATTGAGTAACACATTTTTTAAAAAAGGAATTGCTATGTTTATATATAGAGAGATCTAAAAATCTGAAGTAGCTAGAAAGAGCATAAGAAGTACTTTAATAGAGTACATTCTTACATTCTTGATTTAAATATTATATATATATTCTATAAAAAAATAAATACTGATTCGTCGCTTCTGTCTGGTGTCTCTGAATTGGAGTAGTTTCTTAAAGTGTCTACGTTGTGCTGTTAGTGAAAATAGTTCCACTGCGATAAAGTGTTTAGATTTCCATAGCAATGAAGTGATTATATTGGCTTGTGAGATTAATTCGTTCGTTTCTCAACCCTCAATAATTTCAGTCCTGTCCAGTGTTATTTGAATTAACACGAAAAATATTTTTATTGTTGTGCTTTAGATTTTTTGTAGCACTATTCTTTTTCTGCAATTGCTGATTATCGTTTTTGAAGTTTGAATAAATTTTACCTCTCTTCAATCATATGATGATGAAATGCAAAGTATAAAAAAAAAACAAAAAAAAAAAAACAGAACAAATTTATCTGATAATACAGTTCTATATTTAAGAGATGAGGAATTATGTACATTATCTACATTGTCCTCATCTTGTTTGTTGTTAGCACGTTTCAGCTGATATACCCTCCGCCTTCATCAGGTGTCTTGGGGAAATTTCGAACTGGGGTTCTCATTCCTAAGGTATTTTTCGATTTTATTATTATTATAATTATTATTATTATTATTATTATTATTATTATTATTATTATTATATTATTATTATTATTATTATTCACTTAACCACTACGCCATATACCCACGGGCATATGGCGTAGTGGTTCTAGGCAGTGACCTGAATAATAATAATAACAACAACAACAACAATATCGAAAAATACCTTAGGAATGAGAACCCAGGTTCGAAATTTCCCCAAGACACTTCAAGAAAGCTGTAGGGTATATCAGCCGAAACGTTGTGTTAACAACAAGCAAGATGAGGACAAATATCCGTCAAATGTAAATAATGTAAATAATATAAATTTATCTGACAACTTAATATATGAGTTCTAAGGGAAATATGACAATACAGAATAGAGTGCGATAAAAAATGGAAACAAGATACCTTTTTATTGGGTCAGTTCAACCAATCCAGCAAATTTGAAAATGTATTTAAAACAATTTCTTCTATTTTCTTTCTAGATTCTATTACTGTCCCCTTACAAAATTTTAGTCTCCTTTCAAGTTTATATATACATGAGACACCTCCTCTCTTCTTAACTCACCCCAGGGAATCAAGTTCCTTCCTGGTTTCTAACTCTTCGGCCGAATTTTTCTCATTGGCTACTTCTCTTTCTCACTCACTATGCTTTTCTCTTACTTTTGATGAGGAACTAACATCCGAAACGTTGTGACTCTTTCTCCTATAAAAGCGTCAAAGTAATATCGTATTTGTTAAAACTTGTCCTTCATGCGTTGCCTTTTTACTGTTCACTGCATTTACACCACATACACACACACTCACACACACAAAGTTATATAATAATAATTATAATAAATATATAAATATATATAAACTTAGAATCTTCGGTGAAACGCGAAGTAGATAAAGCTATAAATAACTGCGTGTAGAATAATGGGAGAGACAATGTTTACCAAATACGACATTTGCATGACGTTTCAATGAAAAGAGAGACATAACGTTTTGGAGTTAGTCCTTTATCAGAAAAAGTACAAGAAGTTTAGTACTTTTGGTACTTAAGTTTTGTTAATCAATTTTCTACATCTTACTATTTAAAACTTTAAAAAACAACTTTTAAAAATAATTTACTTCATATATATGTTTGTGTGTGTGTGTGTGTGTGTGTGTGTGTGTGTGTGTCTGTGTGTGTAAATATATACAGATATATGTATGTATGTATAATACACACACACATATGCATACATACATACATACATATATGCATGTATGTATATATACATACATACTTACATACATACACACATACATACATATATATATATACATATATATATACATATACATATATACGAGGGGGTATATACATACATACGAGGGGGTAAGAAACCGGAATTTTACAATATTATTTTATTCACTTAGTTTTACATGTTTACACTTTTATCGACTTGAAAATATTCTCCATTTGAAGTAACGCATCGGTCCATCGATGCTTTTTAATACCTCCGTAGTTTTTTTTTTTCTTCACCTCTTCCACTCCTGCAAAACGTTTTCCTTTAAGTGCTTTTTTCATTCAGGGGAACGAAAAATGCCATTGGGAGCAAGATCGAGTGAATTGGGAGGTTGGGCAAGCGGAGTCATACCATTTTTCGTCAAAATCAGTCTCGCACTCAAGGCGCATTGCCGTAACGAAACCACTACTCTGCACTTTGTCACTTTGGCGTTTTCGTCTCACCGCGTCTTGCAAATGCTTCACAACGCCCAAGTTATTCACTTAGTTTTACATGTTTACATGGTTAACAGCTTGACCAGGAGAAACAAATTTTGTGTGGACAATTCCTTTCTCATCGATGAAACAAATCAGTATCCTTTTTGACATTGGACTTCACTCGACGTGCTCTTTTGGGGCGTGGTGACATTGAATGCTTCGTTTCCGGGTCGAAGCCGTAGCACCATCTTTCGTCACCAGTGATGACTTCGAAAAAAGGTATTGATCAACTTCCAGCTGTTTTTCAGTTCACGACACGCATTCAGTCGTGACTACTTTTGATCCTAGTTGAGCAAGCGCGGCACAAATTTTGCTGCAACTCTTTTCACTCACAATTCCTCGCTCAAAATTCATTGGCAGGAGTTCCCGGATGCACTGCTCATATCAACAAGTTCGACAATTATTCGCCGACGGTCCTCCAAGATCAGTTCATGAATTTTTGTGATGTTTTCATTCGTTCGGGAGTTCGACAGTGGCCCTGAATGAGTTGGTCTTCCAAGTGACTTTTTTCTAAAACGTGAAAACTACTCGCAAACGTGTTCTGCTCATGGCAGCGTCTTTGCAAGCTGTTTGAAGTATGGCAACTGTTTCGACCACAGTTTTCTCCAGCAGAAAATAGAATTTCACGGAAGCATGCTCTATCTTCGTTCCAGCCACCCGACAATGGACGAACAGGGAAGAAGCACTGAAAAACAAATACGTACCATGTAGCAGTAAACACGACGACGCCGGTCGACAGACTGATGCCTGAGGGTCGCATCAAGTGGCTTCTAACGGCGGAAGCCTGAACTACAATGGGCAAGTCCTACAAAGAACGTTTCCGGTTACTTTTGGGTACCCCTCGTATATATATATATATATATATATTAGATAATAAAATGAATGGTTTACACCGGGTAGCTTACTGGTAAAGCACGGCCGTTTTTACAGTGTTCGTTATGTATATGGTAAATGAAAGACGTAAGATGGCATATACGAGATTTTATTATTAATCACGACAATTGCTATGACTCGACTCATCTAGCATCGATTTCTCACGGGTGGGACATTTAAAAACAGGTTCAGGAGCACCATCGGTACAGATGTGTCTCATCGGGTGATAAATAGACACAACTCGTTAAAATAACAGTTCTGCAATTTATCTTCTCATTTCGTAGAAAGAAAAGCAGGAAAACGAAGGAAATATCTTTATTTATATAGGAGATCAAAAATTAAATCACAGATGCAAAAAAAGAAACGAACACGCAATACAGCGAGGAAAGTATTGAAAATAACTGTTAGCAAATATGGTTATATAAACACCCTCGTGCAAGCTGCATAGCCCGTGTATACTTGCTCATAGAAGCATCTGCGGAAAAGCAAGAATACGCAGACGTGTGGTTTGGTGCACTCACGATCACAAAGCGAGTTAAATAGCTACTTGGTGTTTATAAGAATTTATCCATACCCTATAGAGAAAATAGGAAACAGAGGTAGTGAAAGAAAGAGAGAAGGGAGAGAGAGAAAGAGAGGGGAGACGGGAGAGAGAAAGAAGGAAAGAGAGAAAGAGAAAGTCTGGAGGGAGGGAGAGAGAGAGAAATGTAATAGAGATGATAACGACATTAATGAATTCCTAAACACACACAATTACTTACGACACACACATTTACACACACACACACACACAAACACAAACACACACACACACACACACACACATACAAACACATGCATGCATGCAGACAAATAGATAACTTTATATATACAAGCATTGGCTTATACAAAGTCTGTATTCTATAAATGATCTCATTGGTTCACAGAATAGACAGGGATTCCTCGGAGCAGAGTCGGCATCTGCTGGAAATGATATTGTATGGTTTCGCGGGCTTTACTAATGGACCAAGTTATTTTGTACTTAATTTTATCTTCCTTTTGTCGGATGCTCCTGAACCAGTTGTTATATATATATATATAAACAGGGTGTGGTGAATAAACTGTCATCTAAATTATGCAAAAATGAAAATAATACTGACATCTCATTTTAACAGATGTATTTACATAAAAATGTTTTGAAATACTAAAGAGTAAATTTATTTACTAAAATCGCCATTGGCCTCAACCGCGGCTTCCAGACGACTTCGGAATCTTCTGCAACTCTTCTGGACAGCCTCCTGGTGTAAATTGGTGAATACTGCCAAAATCTTTGCCTTCAGCGCCTCTTTGGTATTACCCTCTTGACCCAGGGCAGCACTACCTCCTCCAGGCCCTTGATGTAGGCCCCTGTGTTGAGTCTGCGGCCGTGTGGGAGAATGAACGACCCTACTATAATATGTAGTCGACAAAATCAAAAACAAACAAAACGCATGCGCAAAATACAAAATATAAAATGTTGACAATTTACCCATCGCATCCTGTATATATTATATATATATATATATACTCTTTTATTTGTTTCAGTCATTTGACTGTGGCCTTACTGGAGCACCGCCTTTAGTCGAGCAAATCGACCCCAGGACTTATTCTTTGTAAGCCTAGTACTTATTCTATCGGTCTCTTGGGCCCAACCGCTAAGTTACGGGGTCGTAAACACACCGGCATCGATTGTCA
>NC_042998.1:143595764-143597580 GCF_006345805.1 Octopus sinensis | reverse complement strand
ATTCGCGCCGGTAGCTCCAATACATACATACACACACACACGTACGCACACACGCACACACACGACACACCACACACACACACACACACACACATTTACATGTATACGCTAGTTAAATCTGATTTGTTCATCTCAACCACGTGCTTTTAGGACCATAATAATGTCGCAGTGAATGCAATTTGATCACGAGCAAAAATATGCATTTATACAAAATTAAGGATAAAACCACTTTAATGATTTTATCAAGTGGCCAGCGTTTAATAAAACCATGCAGGTAACAATTTATACTATTATATACATACATTGCATGGTTGAGATGAAAAAATTTGATTATATACATTCATTTACGTGGTTGAGGTGAAAAAATTAGACTTAACTAGTGTATACATATAAAGGTATGTATATAATCGTGCGGATGTATGTTGTTCATATGGGTATGTATAAATATTTGCATTTATATACTATGGCACATTGTACTGATGACAGCAAGGGTTTTAGAACCCTAAGCCAGAAATCGATCTACAGTTAACCATTTAAAAAAAATCTTATTCATCTGTCCGCTTACAACCTGTGCTAACGGAGTGTAGATGTGGTTTTTAGAGACATTCGGCGTCTATTTCTAGCGTGTTTGTGGAGTTTATCCGCACCCTTTAATATAATTATATTATACAATTATATATTAGTATGAATTGTTACCGTATGGTTTTTATTACACGCTGGCCACTTGATAAAATGATTAGCGCTTAGAATATAGATATATATATATATATATATTATATATATATATCTATATATATATATATATATATATATATATCTTTTATTTGTTTCAGTCATTTGATTGAGGCCATAACGGAGCACCACCTCCAAGGACACTGGTTGTCAAGCGATGCTGGGGGATAAATACAGACTGACAGACATACACATATATATGACAGGCTGCTTTCAGTTTCCACTCACAGGGCTTTGGTCGGCCCGAGGCTATAGTAAAATGCACTTGCCCAAGGTGTCACGCAGTAGGACTGAACCCGGAACCATGTGGTTGGGAAGTAAACTTCTTATGTATGTATAAGTGCCCACACCAACGCATAAATGTGTAAATGGAAGAAGGCAGTGAGCGCCTGACAATATACCATATATTTTAGTTATTGATGCTGTTGTCGTAGTACGTAGCTAATGCTGTTAGACTGCAAGATGCTCCATTTGTTGATGTTGCCGTTGATGGTGTTATTTTTGCTCTTATTGCGACGTTATTTGCAGTGTGAGACTTCTTTTTGCCCCCTGTGTTATTTTGGGCAGAGTTCTTTCAAGTGGTTGGTGCTACACCATGGCTGGCATCTAGGCCTTCCACTTTCAACTATGATCTTCAGTTAGAATTTAAGATCGGGTATCATCTCCAGGGTGTTCGTTTTGCCTAGATCAAGAACTCAAACCCAGTACTTACTTGTCTATATCGTGTACGTCTCAGTATATGGCATTGAGTTTCTGGGTGTATATGTACCAATATGTATATCAGTATATGTAGGTGGACGAATGGGTGATGTGGTAATGAATTAACACCAAATATAAAAAGAACAATTGTCAGTGGACAGACAGAGAAGTATTGTGGATCAAAGGGCTTAAATTGTGATGGAGATAGCTAGATGCATGTGATATCTGCTTAATCACTAGGCACACAATACCGACTTAAGATATTGCAAGCTGATCTCTGTGCCTTTCTCTGACTTGGGTTTCATATTCTCTCTCTAAATAATTAGAATAACCCCAACACAAAAATCGGCAATATCTATAACGCGTACGATATATATTTATGTAT
>NC_042998.1:143580764-143583264 GCF_006345805.1 Octopus sinensis | reverse complement strand
ACTGAAAGCCTAATAATCGCTGCCCAGGACCAGGTATTGAATACCAACTCAGTGAAAAAGAATATATACCGCACAAGTGCTACGGACCTCTGCAGGATATGTTGGAAGAGGGTCGAAAGCGTAACTCACGTTGTTAGTGCTTGTGAAAATCTTGCGCAGAAAGAGTACAAGTGTAGACACGACAAGGAAGCCTAAAACTTCCACTGGCTTCTATACCGTAAGTATGGATAGGTTACGAGTACTTGGTACCAGTATACACCGGAAAAGGTAAAGGACGAAAAGAAGAAGGCAAAAATCCTCTGGGACTTTGACTTCCAGACAGACAAGGTATTAGAGCACCGAAGGCCGGATATAGTAACCTTTAGGAGGAACAAACAAAAGTGCCTAATAATTTACGTGGCAGTACCAGGAAATCAACACATCATCATGAAGGAAAGAGAAAAAGTTGATAAATATGGAGACCTGAGAATTGATATTGCTAAGATGTGGCAGCATAATGCGAATACAAAAGATACCATGACAATGTGGAAAGAATGACCCACTGGGATCATTCCAGTAGTTGTAAGAGTACACGGCGCACAAATAACCAAGTTCGAGAAATATGTCAGAGAAATCGGAATTGACATGAGAGCAGAACAAGCTCCAAAAACTGCTCTGCTGGGGACAGCTAAGATTTTAAGATTGGATGCTCCCACGATAATTATTAAACAAGTATCAAAGCTTATAATGTGCGGAAAGAGACCCTGTGAAACCTCTGACAGCAGGCTGGTGTCCTCTCTCACAGAATCTACCAGAGCAAACAAGACTGAGCGCTCTGAGAAGTAAAACAACAACAACAATAACAGCAACAAAAATAATAATAATAATGATGCCAGCAATTTTAGAGCGGGGTATGGTGGAAGACATCGACCCCAGCACTTGACTGGTACTTTATTTCATTGACACTGGAAGGATGGTGGCAATTAACCCATTGTGTTCTAAATTGCTAGCCTTGTGCCTAAATTAAAAACGGTGGGAGATTAGCAGAATGATTAATTCATACCCCCGGGGTCGACAAAATAAACATCAATCAAGTACAGCGGATGATGTAATTAGCTAAATCCCTCCTTTCAAAATTACTAACGTTGTATCTAAATCAGGAACCATTATCAATGTTGAAAACAATTACAAATTATTCTATTAGGTATAGGTATGGGTATTTGGTTAAGAAGTTCGTTTCACAGCCATGTGGTTTCAGGTTCAATTCCATTGTGAGGCACCTTGGTCAAGTGACTTCTACTATGGCTCTGAAACTTCCACAACGCCGTCGTACGTACATACAGTCAGAGAAACACAGACATGTGTATGTGTGTATGTATGTATGTATGAACGTATGTATACATGAGTGAGTATATGTTCATACACACACATACACACACATATATAATATGCTTGTATGTATTCACACAGATGCACACATATATTACATTATATAATTATAATGCAGTCCGCTAGTATACAACCATATATTCCTCTTCATGTAGGTATGAACGGAAAATTTCGTTTTTGCAGTTACAAAAGTCAGGAAGTATCACATGCGATTTGTAGGAATTGTGAAGAAACCCGAACGAGGAAATCATCCGACGGGTTTCTGTCTAAGCGTGCTTTTTAACCATACAACCAGACCTGCACTTATAAATGAAATGAAATAATATAAATACCAGTGATATACTTGGGTCGATAAATCATTGTTCCTTTATACACAATATTTTCACTGTATCTGCCTTAGAAATAAATTATCATTTTTCCTGAATTTATAATATATCATAATTAATTAATTTAATTATATAATATGATATAATATATTCATGATTTATGGTTTATTATTATCACTAGCGTTTTATTTTATTTTTTGTGTTTTTAAGAGTTATTATTTTTAATTATAGAATATTAATTTGTTTACTTGTTTTGTTTTTTTATATTTCTTATGTATTGTTGATCGGTATTCATTTGTTATTCCTTATTGCTATCATTTTCTGTTGTTGTTACTGTTATTGTTATCATTATTATTATTGTTGCTGTTGTTGTTGTTATTGTTGTTGTTGTTGTTGTTGTTCTTCTTCTTCTTCTTCTTATTCTTCTTCTTCTTCTTCTTCTTCTTCTTCTTCTTCTTCTTCTTCTTCTTATTATTATTATTATTATTATTATTATTATTATTATTAATTATTATTATTATTATTATATGTTCATGTTATTATTGTTGTTATTTTTGTTATTATTACTATCATTTTTATTACTATTAATATCATTACTATTATTATTATGTTTTCGATGCTGTTGTTATTCATATTATCGTTATTGTTATTATTGTCATTATTATCATTAATATTATTAGCATTATTATTATTATTATTATTATTAAGTACAGTAATCGACTTCCCCATCCCCTCAAAATTCCTGGCATTTTGCCAAAAATTATAATGAATTATTATTATTATTATTATTATTATTATTATTATTA
>NC_042998.1:143560764-143578264 GCF_006345805.1 Octopus sinensis | reverse complement strand
ATTTATTGATGAAAGTTGCCTCTTTGTTCATTCTTTGCTATACTGAGGTGTTCTGTGAACAATGATAGAAGGGAAAAATTAGCAAGTTAGGATTAAGGTTCCTAGCACGTCTTTCTATGTGTTCACTGACCTGTTTCTGTCTGTATTGTGGGTGGGGAATTGTTCTTTGTGAAGGGTGGTTCTTCGACGGAGTGATATTCCCGTTTGGCTAATATATTGATTACCACACCCTAAGCAGGTAATGGCATAGATTAGGTTTTCCGATGCACAGGTGAAATTTGATTTAATCTTAAATATTTCACCCTGTTTAAAGTTCTACAAAAGGTGGAGGCATGTACCACAGTTAGGTCGACCGCACTTTTTCATTTTTGGTACCGTTGTTAATGGATATAGTCTTGTGTTGGTTAATATTTTTTTATTGATTTCGGTTGCATTCTAGTCTTGATAATTTTGTGTGAGTCTAAAATTTCGTTCATTATTTTATCTCTTGTGAGAATGGGTTATGTGTGGAGATGTATGGGAGTTTTTTTAAAGTCTGGTGTAGTATTTCGGTTGACCTCCCTTAATGTTCGTATGTCTATTTCCTTTGCTCGTTTAATCCGATCATTTATTAATGATGTTGAGTATTGCCTCTTGATTAGTATTGATCTGAGTTCAAGGAGTCTACGTTCATGAGTATTGGTATCCGAAACTATGGTACAGATTATTTTTGCTAGATTATATGGTATATTAATTTTTATGTGTTTTGGGTGGCATGAGTTGAATAATAGCTATTGTTTTGAATCTGTGGGTTTATAGAAGATGTCTGCTTCGATGTGATTATCGACTATTTGAATTAGAGTTGACTATTTTAATTAGGGAGTTATTTGTTGCTGTGTTCCATGGTTAATTGTATGATGCTATTGATATTATTGAGTATTATTTTGAAATCGAGGAGTTTGTCCATGCTATCTTTCCAAAGTATAAAGCAATCATCTAAATACCTCTTCCAGTTCTCCTTTAAATAGCAATGAAATGAGGTGCCATATTTTTGTAGTGATGATTGGTATATTTTAAGTTCTAGTTAACCCAATCACCGGGGCAGCTCGGGTTCCCATTGCAATCCCACATATATGTCGATAGTAAACTGTATCGAACATGAAATAGTTGTTCAGTAGGATGAATTTGAGTGCTGCGATTATGAATCTGTGGTTGATGCGTCCTGGGATCTATTCTGGGTATTTTCTTTAGCCAGAAGGTAATTGTTTCTATACTATAATCGTGTGGGATATTGGTGTACAAGTTCACCACACATAATGATACTAACAGGGTTCCTTCAATTTATTGTCTTTGGGAGGTGGTTAAGCCTGTCTAAGTCATTCCGTCATTCCTGATGAAACATTTCACATATTTTAGAAATGGTTTGAGTAGGATGTCAAGGAAATTGCTTAAACGGTGGGTTTCACAAGTAGGTTCAGCAATGATGCGTCTTAGTTTGAGGTCAGTAGGGGGAGGGGAACATCAATGCAAGCTTTGCAAGTATGTGGATTTTTGTGTATTTTATGTAATCCGTAGAATAGACTTGATCTGTGTTCAAAATTGGATAAACAGTCAATTTCTTTTTAGTGAGGTCCTTTCCATGTATTTGAAGTAAGGATGCTAAGTTTTTAAGGGTCTTCTGTGGGTTGTATTGTACTAGCTTCTCATAGTAAATATTGTTATACAACATGTGGAGTATTAAATTTTTATAGTACTCTGTGTCCATCACCGCTACCGCATTTCCTTTATGGGCTTTTTTAATGGTCAAGTTTATATCATTTTTTAACTCGATTAGGTTTTTCCATTCATTTGTGTTAAGGTTGGATTTAATTCGTTGTTTTTGTTAGGTGTTGGAAAGAAAATTGGTAATGTGTTCACAAAAATCATTAAGTGCTTTATTTCTGCCTTTTGTAGGAGAGTATTCGCTTTGGTTTTTTACTATTGAGTCATCTTCGCTGATGTATATATATTTAAGGCAAATAAGAAAACGGAGAGGATAATCAATCGACAAACATTAGCCTGTAATCATTCATTTATATATATTTATTCATTGATTAAAATCATATGTATAAATAATCAAAATAAACAAATGAATAAGCAAATAAACATCCCTTAGATGGTTGCTTAACCTCTAACTCATACAGACATTATATATATATATATATATATATATATATATATATATATATATATATGCGTAGGCGTGGGTGTGTGGTGAGAAACTTGCTTCCCAACCACATGGTTCCGGGTTCAGTCCCATTGCATGGCCCCTTGGGCAAATGTCTGCTACTATAGCCTTGGGACGACCAAAGCCTTGTGAGTGGATTTGGTACAGGGAAACTAAAAGAAGTCCTCGTATATATATATATGTGTGTGTGTGTATGTGTGTGTGTGTGTGTGTGTGTGTGTGTGTGTGTTGTGTGGTGTGGGTGTGTGTGTGTGTGTGTGTGTGTATGTGTGTGTTTGTTCCCCCTACCATCGCTTGTTGCTGTGTTTACGTTCCCATAGATTAGCGCTTCGCTAAAGAGACCGATAGAATAAGTACTAGGCTTACAAAGAATAAGTCCTGAGGTTTATTTGTTCGACTAAAAAGGTGGTGCTCCAACATGGCTGTAGTCAAATGACTGAAACAAGCAAAAGAGTAAAAGTATATGGCATATATACGCGTATGCAAAAACATGCACACACACATACAGACATATGCAGAAACATCCACTCATATAAATGCGCACATAAATGCATATACAAACACACATACACACTAATGCTCAGACATGTGCAGACCCATATATATACGTACACATACACACGCATGTACACCACATAATCACACATGAGCAAAACATTCATTTACACGTAAGCAAGCACACATAGTCGCATATGCGCACGCAAACATATACATACAGATACTCAAATATATAAACATACATACACAGATATACAAACACACATACGTGCGAATGCGCGCGTATCACATACACATGCAAACACACACACACACACACATTGATGATAGTACTGAGGAAAAATGTGAAAATAAAATCAACCACTCGAAACGAATTCCATCTGGAAAGGTTAGACTAAAAGCAGGCTGTGCAACTAGGCAGAAAAAAATGATTATATAATATACATACATACATATAATACATACATACATACATATATAAATACATACACACACACACACACACACACACACACACACACATATATATATATATAGTTAATCCAAACATGAGCAAGCAAGAAAAAACAACAGAGGACGTGGAATGAGTATAGTGTTATTAGACACTCAGGAAAGGAAAGAAAAGAAAGAGGATTCCACGTTTCGAGCGGAGCTCTTCGTCAGAAATATAGAAAAAGTCCAAAGAATATATATATATATATATGGTTAGTTCTTCACATATGGCGTCGAGTTGAATGTTAAATGTTAAGCATGTCATGGTAGGCAAGAGAATCGATGAGACCAGATACAAGAAGTAGGAATTAAGAATAAGAATAAGGTAAAGTGGTCTCATCTGACAACTGAATAACGTCTGAGTGCGACGAGCAAATAGAAACCAGCCTGTCATTTCTTTTTTCTACATAAACACAATCATGTATGTATAAATGGATAGATGGCTGCTGGATGGATGCAACCACATTGTTTCAGGTTCAGCTCCACTACACTGTACCTCGAGCGAATGTCTTCTACTATAGCTCGGGCCGATCAATATTTTGTGAGTGAACTTAGTGGACGGAAACTGTGGGGACGCCTGTCGTATGTATATGTACAAACATACACACATGCATACACACATGCATACATACACACATACGTACATACAGAATTGTTAGCACGCTGGACGAAATGCTGAGTGGTATTTCGTTTGTCACTACGTTCTGAATTGAAATTCCACCGAGGGTGACTTTTTTCTTTCATCCTTTCGTAGTCGATAAATTAAGTGCCAGTGAAACACTTGGGTCAATGTAGTCGACTCCTCCCAAGTTTCAGGCCATGTCCCCTCCTCCCAAGTTTCAGACCTTGTGCACTTTGTAGAACGGATTATTATTGTAAGACGGTGAGCTGGCAGAATCGTCAACGCGCTGGACGAAATGCCTAACGGTTTTTTTTTTGCCCGTTGCGAAGTTCTAAGTTCAAATTCCGTTGAGGTCGACATTACCTTTTATCCTTTCAGCGTCGATAAAATAAGTACCAGTTGAATCGACTCATCCAATCCCCCAAAATTGTTGCCCTTGTGGCAAAATTTGAAACCATTATTTTTTTCCCCTTCTTTCTTCAAATTTTCTTCCATTTCTTGCCGAGTGTTTTCTGTACACCTAGGGCATTGTATGCATTCCCAGATTACACATGCAAATTCACAGGTAAAATATGTATTTAAAAAAATTAATAAATAAATAAATTCATGAATGGATGTTGTTTTCACAGCGATAATGCTCTTCTCACTACACGAGTCGTTCCAGTTAACACGATCTTTTGCACTTCCTGTAGGGATGGTAAGCCTGGTATCATTTTCAAATAGGTTTCAGTACCTTTTTTTTATCATTCCTAGAGATCCTACAATCACTGGCTCCGTAGTCGCCTTGAGAGGCCACATTTTTTCAGTTTCTATTAGCAAGTCTTTATATTTACTAATCTTGTCAAATTCTTTCGCCGCTATATTGGGATCGCAAGGAATACTCATGCCAATTAATAAACACACCTTTTTTTCTGATCTTTTATAATAATATCTGGTTTATTAGATTTTATAGTTTTGTCGGTATGTACGGGGAAGACCCAGAGAATCAACACATTTTCTCCCTCAGTTAGCTTCAGGATGGTGTTTATACCATTTGTCAGCGGTTTTGATTTAATAATGCCGACATATTGTCCAGTGTAAATACTGGCCGACTCTGTCATGTCTTGCTTTATATTCTACAAGTGCTAAGACTCCACAAACCTGAGATTAGGTGGTCTATAGCTTTAATTTCATTATTATTATTATTATTATTATTATTATTATTATTATTATTATTATTATTATTATTATCATCATCATCATCATCATCATCATCATCATCATCATTATTATTATTATTATTATTATTATTATTATTATTATTTATTATATTATTATTATTATTATTGAGTGAGAGAGCGGCGCATGTTATCAAAGTGACACAGGGGTACAATTATATGAAGCCCAATATACCCCTCATGACTACCCATCTGATAAGAGTACACCAGGTACATGCATCACAACCATATGTGATCTTATATCAACATGGTGATCTTATTTCACGATAAACAGCGCATGATCTTAATTGTGGAGACCAGTTAGAATTTTCGTCAGGTCGAGTAGCCCATCCCACTCAAAAGGTCCTTGAATAAAAGTTGTTTAAGGATGTTGAACGAAACTCTCATGTTTCCAGAGGTGAATTATTCAAACCCCAAGGAATTCCTCTCAACACATGGCTATGATGCTCCCCCACTACTTCTACTTGTTATCAGAGATGCACATATCGTCAACCACCAAGGGACATGTTCAACTGGTTAAGGTCAAGCAACTGACAAGCAAATCTTTGGTATTGAGCAGGATATTAGCTGTTGCTCATCTTTTATACCAAGATAATACAATGTACATGATAACACTTCCAATGAGTTAAGATCAAAATCCGTGAGAGCCATTGCCTGGTATTGCATCTGGACAATTATTAGTATTATTATTTCTTTTCTATGACGGTTAACTGGCAGAATCGTTAACGCGCTGGACGAAATGCTTAGCGATATTTCGCCCGTCGCTACATTCTGAGTTCAAATTCCGCCGAGATCAACACTTCCTTTCATCCTTTCGGGATCGATAAATTAAGTACTAGTTGTGCCTATAGTAGAAAGGATTATTATTACTATATATTATTATTATTATATTATTATTATTATTATTATTATTATTATTATTACTATTATTATATTATTATTTTATTATTATTATTATATTATTATTATTATTATTATTATTATATTATTATATTATTATTCAGTAGTTTTATTTTTATAGCGTGCTTTCACTTCACTACCGAGCGCAGCTCTGTGTGCCTTGGGTATGTGCTGTGATTTGTTGTGATGCTCTGATGGTTATTGTATGGAAAGTGTTCTGCGTAGGATGTGTGCAGTGCCTAGTAGTGTAATTTTCTGTATGTTATATGTGTTTGTAAGTACTGGTGTTTTTGTTATGTATTTGTCTGAATATTTTTTTATCATGCCTAATGCACCTACTATGATAGGAATTGTTTCTGTTTTCAGATTCCACATTTTAGTTACCTCTATTTCCAGGTCTTTGTATTTTGAGAGTTTCTCCATTTCTTTTAGAGACACGTTGTCGTCAGCCGGTATTGATACATCAATTAGAAAGCATTTTTTTTCTTCATGGTCTCTGACAACTACATCTGGTCTGTTGGCCTTAATTTCTCTGTCTGTGTGTATCGGCATATCCCAGAGTATGGTTGCTTTCTCGTTTTCTGTGACCTTTTCTGGTGTGTGCCTATACCATCTTTTTTCTGTTGTTATTCCATAATGTTGGCATAGCTTCCAATGTATGTAGGTTCCAACTCTGTCATGTCTGTGAATATATTCCTTCTTAGCCAGGACTGGGCAGCTAGAGATAATATGATTTATTGTTTCTTGTCCATCTCCACATATTCTGCAGTTACTTGTAATATTTCTTTTCATTACATGTTTTTGGTAATTTCTGGTGGGGAGGCTTTGGTCTTGTGCTGCAATTAAAAATCCCTCTGTTTCTGCTTTGAGTCCTGAGCTTCTCAACCATTGCTGGGATTTTTCTTTGTCTATTTCTTTGCGTTTAGTTTAGTGCAGTATTTACCATGAAGGGGCTTTTCTTGCCATCGTTTTATCATGGCTCGTTGCTGTTCTATTTTTAGTTTGGATTTCATTTGTTTTATAGCTTTTGTTGTTTCTTCATCATCTTTCTTCTTCTGTGTTTATTAGGTGGTATGATTTCTTGTTTGTATTTGTCAGCTTCCTTAAATACTGAGAACAGTTTTTTGTTTTGCTCGTGTTTTGCTGCTATCTGGATCAGTTTTCCTTCCTTCTGAAGTAGGTGTTTTGCAGTCCTATGGTGGTTATTTTATAGTAGTTTTCCAGCTGTATAAGGCCTCTACCACCTTCTATACGTTGTATATATAGTCTTTCTATGTCAGATTTTGGGTGATGCATCCTAGATCCTGTCAGTATTTTTCTTGTTTTCCTATCTATTTTGGACAGTTCATTTCGTGTCCAGTTAAGGATTGTAGCTGTAACTTATAACTGGGACAGCTAAAGTGTTAATACCTATTATCTTGTTTTTAGCATTGAGCTCTGTTTTTAGTATTGATCTAACTCGTCTATAATATTCTTTTTTTATTTTCTCTTTCATTTGTGTGTGTTGTGTCTTATCTAGTTCATGGATTCCTAAGTATTTGTAAGTTTGCCTTTGGTCTAATTCTTTTATTTCATTGGTTTTATCTAGTGTGATTTTGTTACTCTTAACTAGTTTTCCTCTTTTCATGGTTACTTTGGCGCATTTTTCTAATCCAAATTTCATATCTATTTCTTTGGTAAATCCATGAACTGTCTTTAATAGTGTTTCCAGCTGTTTGTCATTTGCAGCGTATAGTTTTAGGTCATCCATATATAAAAGGTGGTTGATCGTTTTGCCGTAACATTTATATCCGCATCCAGTTCTATTTAGCATATCAGATAGAGGTGACAGTGCCAAGCAGAAAAGGAGTGGAGAGAGCGTGTCTCCCTGGAATATTCCTCTTCTAATGGGGATGTCTTTGGTTTTCATGAGTCCCTCTTTTGTTTGGAGGTGTAGGACTGTTTGCCATTTATTCATAGAGTGCTCTATGAATTTATGATTGTTGGTGCTACTTTGTTAATGGCTAGTGTTTCGAGGATCCATGTGTGGGGGATGCTATCAAACGCCTTTTTGTAGTCAATCCAGGCCATACTGAGGCCTTTCTTCTTTCTGTGGCTGTCTTCAGTTACGGCTTTATTAATCATTAGTTGATCTTTACAGCCATATGAGCCCTTGCGGCATCCTTTCTGCTCTTCTGGGAACAGTGTTTTCGTCCAGGTGCTTGTTCAGCCTTTGCGATATCACTGCAGTAAATGCCTTGAACATAGTAGGGAGGCAGGTTATTGGTCTGTAGTTTTTCTGGTTTTGCTGTTTCATTTGATTTGGGAATTAAGATGGTTTTCCCCTTCGTGAGCCATTCAGGCATTGTCTCTGGCTCTGCTAGTATGCTGTTAAAGTTTTCAGCCAGCTTTTTGTGCATTCCTGTTAGATATTTCAACCAGAAGTTGGGGATCTTGCCATGCCCAGGTGCCTTCCAGTTGCTTAGTTTTTGCAGTGCCTGGGTGACCTCTTCAGTTGTTATGGGGGTCCCAAGTTGTTCAGATGCCGAGTTTGTTATTTTCATACTTTTTTTTTTGGCTGTTCGTTCGCCGACCATATTTCTTTCCAGAATTCTTCCAATTCTTCTGCCGTTGGTGCTGCAGTGACTTCTATTTTATTTTTGCCCAGTTCTTGGTAGAACTTTTTGGGGTCGGAATTTAACTTTTTGTTCTGTTCAAAGAAGCGTTGGCGTTTCTCGTACCGGCGGATCCTTTGAGCTTTGGCAAGGATATCTTGCTTCAGCTTTTCTTTTATCTCCGGCAAATCTTTTTCTGTGATGTTATATTTGCGGAGCATTTTTGTTCTCTTTTTGTTGCTCAGTAGCGTTGCTTGTTTGCTGATTTCATTAAGAATCGACAGGTCTTTTCTAATTTTTTTTATTTTGTTTTGGATGTATTTATCCACAGGGTTTGTTTGGGTGGTGGTACTCCTGTTTGGGCGGGTTTGGGTGAGTATCCAGCTTCTTTTGTGGCTGCAGTGGCTGCTGCGTATATCAAGTCATTTAGTTCAGTGATATCACTTTTTTTTTGTTTCAGTGGCTAGTTCAGTGACGGCTAGGTTTATGTTGTTTATAATTGGTGTTGTTATTGCGTTTATTTTTATTCTTGGGAGGTATGGTCGGTCCATTTTGAGCTCTGTGGTTTTTAGTTCTTTGATTATTTTATTTTTTATATTATCATAATCATTAGGCTCCCCTTCGTTGTTTACATCGTGTTTGTTGGGAATGTTGCGTTTGTCTTCGTGTTTTACAGTTTCAGTGTTTATATTATTGGGCATTGTTGTGTGGCTTCTATCTACATTTTCCTGGTGTATTTTTTCTTTTAAATGTTCTATTTCTATTTCTGATATTTTTTTGGCTTTGAGAATGTATCTTCGTACGTTAGCTAATTTATTAGGGTTCATTGCTGTATCCAAGTCTATATCTCTATTATTTTCCTTCCATATTTTATATGTATGTGTTGTTGTATTTTCATTTTGTGGGTAGAGCATTGCTGTGAAGTATGCGTGTAAGATAGAAATGTATTCCTCACGTGTCCATTTACGTCTTTTGGGTTTTATTTGCGGGACATGAGGTACAACGTCCGGCCCATTATTTTGACGGTCGTCATTTTCGTAGGGTACCGGTCCGTTTATTTCTGTTGTCACATTATTTCGCACGTGTAGTTTTTCGTACATTTTTTGTTGTAGGTTAATGTACGTACCGCTCGATTGTTATTCTTGGGTTGAATAGTATCGTGGCATTTAATTTCTTCGTAGTTCCTTTGTACATGGTGTTTGAGGTCGGGGATGATCGTGTTGTTCCACGCATGTTTACATGTGTTGTGTTAGAGGTGGAGATAATATCGAGTCAAAATACATCATTTCGTTTCGAAAATAGTAATAAATTTCAATTCGTATTACTTACTCGGATATAGTCCAATTCTTTGTTAGTAAATCTTTGGCTCCATAGGGTGTCCTTGTTTTCGATGTTTGTGGATAGATTTCAGAGCTCTGTATTTTCCTTCTTACATTTTAAACGTCCCCGGTGTCTTATTATTATTATTATTATTATTATTATTATTATATTATTATTATTATTATTATTAGGTGAGCTGGCTGAGTCAGATTTGGTTGAGGTTGGCTTTGTCTTTCATCCTTTCCGGGGTCGATAAAATAAGTACCAGTTGAGCACTGGGGTCGATGTAATCGACTTATCTCCTTCCCCAATATTGTTCGCGTTGTTTAAAATTTGAAACTAAAATTAAAGCTGACTGAGATGATTTCATAATCATAATATACGGTTGAATATTGGAATAGCTTTCTGGATCCAGAGAAAATGGTAAACTCCACAGCACAACGGTAAATTAATAAACTATTTATCAGTTTTAGATTATTGTAGTTAATCCTTCCAACAATCATTACAATGATTATTTTGCAATGTAGAATGGTACCAACCCTTGTAGCAACCATTCCAGCTGTATTCATAAATGAAATTCCTACACAAAGGCTCATACACACGCGCGCGCGCGCACGCACACACATACATACATATATACAAATATGAACACACTCACACCTCATACATACAAAACACACACAATCTGTTTTATAGTGAATTTCAGTCACCCTTTTAAGTAGCGAGAAAAAAAATTATTATATTTTATTGAACGAGAAAGAAAACAAAAAAAAAAAATTAATATTCTGGGAAAATTAGTTCAGTCACGTGACTATTTGCCGTCATCTTTTTAATGTAAATTCTAATGTTTGTTCCCACAATTCAATTTCATGTGTTGTGTGTCATTATTTTACACCATCACATAATTTATTCACCGGCAGCTATGAGGCAACTTACACATTTTTCAAAGCATATTATTTTATTTTCATCAGCTTAGGTGTCAGCCATTAGGAATAACACTTTCGATTATACGGGAATAATTTTAAATAACTATTGATTTCTTACGTAAGCGCTAAGTGTCAGAATTCAGTGGTTTATGAAGGCGTTCATACCTCTCCTAAGGACGTTAGCAATATCAAGAAAAATATTTTCTATTCGATGCTTCCGTTATACTTTGATCACCATGTTTGTATTTATGCAAGCTCATACGTTACACGTTTTTGAATGTGTGCGTGTGTGTGTATGGTCCTTGTAGCCTCCTGTCGTGATGAGATTGTATCTTATTTTTCATTTGTTTCAGTCATTGAACTGCAGCCATGCTGGGGCACCGCCTTATAAGGGTTTTAGTCGAACAAATAGACTAGAGTACTTACTACTTTAGTTTGGTACGTATTCTATCGGTCACTTTTTTCCGTACCGCTAGGTTACGGGGAGGGGACTAAACAAACCGACACACAAACAGTGTGTGGGTGAACAAACCAACACAAAGACACACGCATATACGTGTACATATATATATATATATATATATATATATACACATACATACATATATACATACGTATACGTATGTGTACGCATGTGTCTGTGTGTATTTGTGTATGTATGTATATGTATATATATATATATATATATATATATATTATATATATATATATATATATTATATATATACGACAGGCTTCCACACAGCTTCCGTCGACCCAGTTCACTCACAAGGCAGTGGTCAGTCCGGGGCTATAGTACCAGAGCTTAAGCCAACGAGCCGTACAGTGGGATTGAACCCGAAACTACATTGTTAGAAATTGGGCTTCTTCACCGCACACCTAAAGACATCAACCTTATGAGCCACTGAAGCAAAGGCTTCGATAACCATTTAAGATTTTCAGATGTATTTTAACCCGGTATATGTAATCCACAGGACGTATTTTCCTTGTCACTTCTTCAATATGAACTGTTACTCTGGGAATGTGCAACAAATATGTCTGGATTCTCTCGTCGCGTCGACAAATGACAGTCCAGGAAGGCATAGCTGGACAGTGTGCCATTACCCTGAGGCCACCTTGTGCAGGGTTTAACCTAAAGACTTCCAGTAGCATTCTCTACCTGTTCCCGCTGCCTCTTTCCCTGTCGTCAAAGGGCTGATGAAAAGAATCACTTTGCCCATCTTTATATAATCTTACGGTATAAATTACAAACATACTTATCTTCATTATCACTTCTTTAACGCTTCGTGCAGATACAATAACATACAATACACACATACGTATATATATATACATATATTCTTTTATTTGTGTCAGTCATTTGACTGCGGCCATGCTGGAGCACCGCCTCTTTAGTTGAACAAATCGACCCCAGGACTTATTCTTTGTAAGCCTAGTACTTACTCTATCGGTCTCTTTTGCCGAACCGTTAGGTTACAGGGACATAAACACACCAGCATCGGTTGTCAAGCGATGGTATGAGGGAAAACACAGACACACAAACAAACGCGCGCACACACACACACACACACACACACACACACACACACACACACACACACACACACACACATATGCAATGACACTCCGTCGGTCACGACGACGAGGGTTCCAGTTGATCCGATCAACGGAGCAGCCTGCTCGTGAAATTAATGTGCAAGTGGCTGAGCACTCCATAGACACGTGTACTCTTAACGTAGTTCTCGGGGAGATTAAGCGTGACACAGAGTGTGACAAGGCTGAGCCTTTGAAATACAGGTACAACAGAAAGAGAAAGAAAGAGTGAGTGAAAGTTCTGGTGAAAGAATACGGCAGGGTTCACCACCATCCCCTGACGGAGCCTCGTGGAGATTTAAGTGTTTTCGCTCAATAAACACTCACAACGCCCGGTCTGGTAATCGAAACCGCGAGTCCGCTGCCCTAATCACTGGGCCATTGCGCCTCCACTATATTTGGTAGTTTCCGTCTACCAAATCCACTGACAAGCTGACAAGGATTAGTGCCACGGAGTGGTACTGAATTCGGAACCATGTGGTTGGTAAGCAAGCTACATACGACATATGTATGTATGTATGTATGTATGTATGTATGTATGTATGTATGTATGTATGTATGTATGTATGTATGTATGTATGTGTGTATGTATGTGTATATCATCGAAGGATATTAATTTCGAGAAAACCGAAAAGACCAAAAAAACCAATGCTTTACGAAAAGAGTCCCTGAGATAGCTGTTCAACACTCAGTTACAAACACTCTCTTGTCGCTTTCGCCATCATGTATATAATAACCCCCAATTATTTGCCCGTTGTTAGAAAACTGCTACTACCGACGCTATACTCCACTTTCGTTGCTCATGCTGATAAGCCACTTATTTAAGATTTGTATATTATAGATATTCGCCATCATGTATGCAGTAACCAAATGACTGGCCCGTTGTTGGAAACCTGCAACAACCGACGTTATTCTTCACTTTCCTTGATAATGCTGATAAGCCACTTACTGAAGATAAGTTCGCTATAATTCTTCTATATTCGCTTCTTAATGGCTATTTTCTGTGTAATGACTTATTTTTTCCTTTCAAATTTTATTATCTCCTACTGTTTGTAACTTTTTCTTTCATCTCCGTTGCTATTTTGATCATTCCGTTGTTGTATCTAGTGCATAATAGCTCTACTAATGACATTTTTAATTTCTCCCGTAACCTTTCAACTTTTTTCTTGATACAAATGAAATTTGTTTGTGTTGATTTACAATTTAAAACAATTTCTTTGTCTTGTATTTGAAGAAAAAAAAAAAATCAAGTCCATTAGCGGTGGATGTTTTGTAGTCGAATTCTATTCGTACTAGGCCTCTTTCTATCATCTTTTTTATTTTTTTTTTATTTTTATATACAATTGGTGTAAGTTCCTTTTCAGAATGCTTGACCTCTAGACTCGAAGCAATCTTCTGCTGTTATAATCTATTTTTAAAAATTACATTTAGCCTCCAGTTAAGGAATAATATTACACGCAGTTGCATACAATTAATGATGTAACTATGGTTTTTGTGAAGGCGTATGGCCTAGAAGCTAGTATTACACTTACGGTCGCAAGATCGAGGTTTCGATCCCGGTGCGGTCGGTGGGTTGTATTCTTGTGCAAAACACTTCATTTCACATTGCTCCAGTTCACTAAGCTGTAAATGAGTTCCAGCAATACGTGGGAGTTTACTCTGACAGACTGACATCCTATTCAGGGGGAGTGGTGTAATCTCAATTAGTTATACACCATGGAACCACTTTAATCTCCGGTCTCGTGAATCCTGGGACACATGGCACACCTAAGTAAGTACTAAGGTGTTCGCGGATTCATCTTTGTTTTTGCTGTTTGTTTGCATTAATTTTATCTTCTAATTTTAAGTTCACTCATTGAATATAGAGGTTGATTTAATCGACAAAGCCCTCCCCAAATTTAGATATCTTTTAGTCAGGAGGGAAGGCAGTACTCATGACCCTTTACAGGACCTCCGAAACTGGAGAGGGGTGGGATGAGGGTATTCCTCAAACCAGAGACCTGGCCTAAATGTTTACAATGAAGTGGGCTGTGCTAAAGACAACAAAGCTGTAAGGTGGAAGCACTAGATCGTGGTAGGATTTGAAGCCAGAACACAGCGAGGCGAAACAAATACTGCAAGGTATCTTAAGTTCCACTAATCTACCGTTCTCAACTGGATCCCCGAAGGAATGAAGGATAAATTGATCTCGGGTTTGTTTGAACTCAGACTGTAGAGAATCGGAACAAATATGAATCCTTTATATGCTCTAACGACTTTTCCGATTCACTTTAAACGCAAGTTTAAATCATTGTTATTTTTGTTCAAAATAAAGTTAGGTGAAAGCGTATGGCCTTGTGGTTAGGGGTGTTGCATTCACGGTAGCAAGATTGTGGTTTCGTTTCCCAGACGGGGCTGTGCGTTGCATTCTTAAGCAAAACATTTCATTTCACATTCCACCAGTCCACTCACCTATAAATAAGTAACCCTACGACAGACTGGTGATCCCTTTCAGGGAGAATGTTGTGATCTCGGTCAATTGTATGTCATGGAAACCAGGTAACTGGGCTTATGGGTCTTAAACCTCAAGATAGTAATGTCCAGAAGACTTACTTTACAATTTTAAAAGCTTGTCAGAAGCTGAAGGGTAATGTCCTTGGCCTTTGCAGACCCTCCCGCACTGCTAAGATGGATGCAGTTTATGTTCAGTTTGAACATTTGTTGCTCGTTGTTTGTTGGATAAACATCCAGTTCTAGATCGTTGCATTTCTTGAAAAGAGAAGAACAACTGAATCCTCAACATCGTCTTTATGTTAGAAGTAACAATTGCCTAAAGTACTACAGAGTGGGATTGAACCCCATACTACATAGTAACGAGGCGAACTCTTTAATCATACAACTATAGTGGCAGAGATATCGTAGTGGTGGTGATGGTGATAGTGGATTGTCAGAATTGTGAAAGCGTCGGGCAAAATGTCTTGCAGTGTTTAGCTACGGCGCTTTACTTTCCAAGTTCAAATCCCATCAAGCTAAACTTAGTCTTTCATCCATCCGGGGTCGATAAAATAAGGACCAGTTAAGTACCGGGGTTGTTGTAATAAACTAATCTCGTTCCTCGATTATTTCTGGCTTTGTACCAAAACTAGAAACAATTATTTAGGTCGATGGATTGGCACAAAAGTTAAAGCGTTGGAAAAAAAGAAGAAAAAAAAATCGCTTTGTCGTATTCGTTCTGGCTCTCTTTGCTCTGAGTTCAAATTCCGCTGAAGTCGACTTTGCTTTTCATACTTCAGGAATTGATAAAATATCAGGCTGAGTAAAAAGTAAGCAACGTTTTGAAACATGAAATTCATCACAATGTATTTCAACAATGCGGAAATTTTATTTATCAAAGTAAATACCATTACAATCAATACGTTTTTGCCAAAGAGTTACACATTTGTTTATTCCGATAATATAAAAATCTTGAGTTCTGGAGCTGATGAACTCTTTGAACTCACTTTCAGCATCGGTTTGATTTTTGAACTCCTTGTCTCGCAGGAAATCATCAAAGTGCTTGAAAAAGTGGTAGTCGGTAGGAAAATGATCTGGGGAATAAGCTGGGTGATGAAGAACTTCGTAACCAAGTTCTCTCAACTTCTGGAGCGTAATTAGTGAAACGTGTGGTCGAGCATTGTCATGAAGAATGATTGGCCCTCTTCTGTTGACCAGTCTGGGACGAAGGAGTAGCAGTTTTTCGTTCATTTTGGCAATTTCATGGCAATATGTTTCTGCAGTAATGGTTTTTCCGGGTTTTAAGAAGTTATAGTGGAAGAGCCCAGCAGTACACCACCAGTCACCATAACCTTCTTTTTGAAGAGCTCGGGTTTTGGGAAGGTTTTCGGCGCTTCATTTTGGTCCAACCACTGCGAAGAACGCTTTTTTTTTATTATTGTACAGAATCCACTCTTCATCACAAGTTACAATACGGTCGAGAAATGGATTGGTCTGGTTACAGAGAAGAAGCGACGAGCAAATTTTATATCTGCGCATTTTCTGATTTTCATTCAAATCGTGTGGTACCCATTTGTTGAGCTTTTTTGATTTACCGATCGCATGCAAATAGTTTCAAGCAGTTTTCTGGCTAACTTGAAGTTTTTTTTACCAGTTCTCGAGTGGTGCTACGTGGATCTTTCTCAATGACGGTCTTTAATTGACCGTCACCGATGACAGATAGGCGTCCACTACGCTCACGATCTTCAAGGCTCAGGTCTCCACTACGAAATCGTTTAAACCCTTTTCGAGTTGACCTCTCACTGGTCATTTCCTCACCAAACGTCGATATCGTGAGCAGTTTCAGCTGTTTTACGTCCATTTTTGAAGTTGAATAGCAAAATTGCTTGAATATCGCGCTTTGACAGTTCCATTTAAGAAGATTGTAACAACGGTGCAAAAAGAAAATATCAATGTTAATTTATTGATGCATTTTGGCAAGTTTATGTCTGTATTATCAGACACTCGCAAAAAATGTTTTAAAAAATTCAAAACTCTGCAAAAATTCGGTACAAATTCTTCATGGTTCAAAACGTTGCTAGCTTTTTTACTCAGCCTGATAAATTACTATTCAAGTACAGGGGTCGATATAATAGGATGTACCTCTCTCCCAGGATTTGCATCCTTGTGCCAATGCAGTAGCAAGTAGCGATGGTCGTCGTGGTAGTGTTGTTGTTGGTTGTGGTGGCAGTGTTGGTGAAGATGATGTAGTGGTGGCGGTAGTAGTAGTAGTAGTAGTAGTAGTAGTAGTAGTAGTAGTAGTAGTAGTAGTAGTAGTAGTAGTAGTAGTAGTAGTATTTGCTCCAGCAGCAACAACAGCCCTGAAGGCGATACAATTACTAGCGGGAAATGGTGTTGGATTTCAAGTTCTGATTGGGAATTTAAAATTTATTTATTTATTTATTTATTTATTTTGCTTCTGTCAATGCTCTTGGGCGAGAAAATGAGAATATTGGGGCCTTAATATCACAGATTGCTGTCCCTCTGTCTTGACCCTTAAATCCTATTGAAAATAAGGGATATAAGAGATTGGAAAATATGACGTTCATGTTTTTTACCAAATATTTTTCTTTGAGTGAAAGAAGATGTGTGTGTGTGAGGGGTTAGGTTGTGTGTGTGGG
>NC_042998.1:143540764-143555764 GCF_006345805.1 Octopus sinensis | reverse complement strand
GTAGTACGACGGTTTTGCTATGGAATGGTGAAACTATTTTTCATTTTCTGAAAAAGCAACGTTTTGGACTCACGACACTTTTGCATAGTAGCAATGATATATATTAAAGATTAATAGTGAAAACAGAGTGTACCAAAAAGCAACTTATACATATATAGATATAGATATATATCCACACACATTCTCTTATATACAGTCTGTGTCCATATATCAGAGGATGTGAACGTGTTCTCCGCTCACGAAAGTTTAAATAATGCTAAGCTCAGTCAACCTGTTATTAACACATTACAACTCCAACTAAATGTGGTGAATGCTACTTGCTCATCTATTCGAATACATACATATACACATACATACATAGACATAAATATATACAAAATATACGTGTGTGTGTGCTTGTGTGTGTATACATATATACATGCATACACAAACACATATACACACGCAAAAACACATGTATACCACTAAGTTAACATACCAGTTTTCCCTTCTTTTACCTTTTTCTTCTCTCTCTCTCTCTCTCTCTTCCCTTTCTCCATTCACTCTCTTCCCCTTTCTCTTTCACTCACTCTCCTTTTTACATCCAATTTTCTTACCCTGTCTATTCATCTTTTTTTATTTTTCTCTTCTTTTATAACTCATATTTTTATCATTTGCATTCTCAAACAATCCCTCTTTTCTTTATTCTTTCCATGATATTCTTCTTTCCACCTCTTCATTTATCTTTCATTATTTCTCCTTGCCTCCAACTCCCCCCTTCTCTTCACCTACTTCCGGTTTCCTCTTCTTTCTCTCACTCCTCTCTCTTTCCCTACCGTCTACCATCCTTTGATTTCTATTTCTCCCCCTCACACCTTTAGCATTTCCTATGATTTTCATCAGTCTTTCACAAATCTCTCACTGTCTCCAACACCCACTTCTACTCTCTCTCTCTTTTCATTTCTTCACCCACACCTACTCTCTCTTCTCTTTCTTTTCTGTCTTTCTCTCACCCTTTTCTCTCCTACATACATATTCTTTCTCTCTCTTACACACATTCATACTCTCTCTTCTGTCTTTTTTTTTCTCATTTCTGAGGTCTTCTCCCCTTTTCTCTATCTGTCTGTCTCACCCACCCATCTCTCTCTTTCTGCTTGTTTAAAATATATTTTTTTATTTTTGCATGCTCATCAGCTTTCATTTTATTTTTTAGTTCTCTCCCCTTTCTATTGCTACCCCTTCTTATCACAACCTCATCCTGTCACTCTCGACCTTTCCTTCAAACCCTTTCACTTAATATATCGTCCTTTCACTTTTCTTTTTGTTATGCTTGTTGCTTTTTTATTGCTTTTCCTTTTGTTTTTCATTTATTTTATTTATTTGTTTATTTTTCGCTTGTTTAAATCATTGAAACGAAATCAGTGACAATACCCTTCAACAAACACCACTGTAGGCACCACTATCACCACCACTACCATCAGGCAGGCACTGCCAACACCACCGCAACAACTAACACCACTACTTTCACAATCAATACTACAACAACAACGGATACAATCACAATGGGCACCAAAAAAAATGCGATGTAAATTGAAAACAACCCTGCTTCAACAATAAATCTGGAGGACCACAGTAATAAGAACAACAACAACAATAACAGCAGCAACAACAACAACAAGAAGAATAATAAATATATTTTCTAAAAGAAGAAGAAGAAGGAGGAGGAGGAGGAAGAGGAGGAGAAGAAGAAGAAGTGTGGACAGCAGTGATTATGATGAGCTTGTTCATAATGATGATAATGAAGATGATGACGATAACGATGATGATCTTGACAATGACGATGGTGATGATAGAGATAATGGAGAATAATGATGATGATGATGATGATGATGATGATTGATGATGATGATTGATGATGATGATGTTGATGATGATGATGATAATAATGATGATGATGATGATGATGATGATGATGATGATGATGATGATAACAATAATAATAATAATAATAATAATAATAATAATAATAATAATAATAATAATAATAATAATCTCAAGATCAATGCCTACCAACAAGAAACTACCAGGCCAACATATTAAAGAACGGCAGTAGCCCAACAAGTCGTGTATGCCGACAACAAAATGAAACCATTGATCATGTTGTCTCCAAATGCAGTCTTCTAGCGCCTACAGAGTACCTCAACAGGCATGATAGAGCTGCACAATATATTCACTGGGTAATTTGCAAAAACCTGGATTTGCCCCATGAAAAAAACTGGTGGGAACACAATCCACCTCCAGTGCTTGAAAATGACCACATCTCACTCCTCTGGAACTTCACCATTCAAACTGACAGAAAGATAGATGCAAATAGGCCAGACATCCATTGAAAGACTTCAGACAAAGAACATGCATCCTCATTGATATGACTGTCCCAATCGATATAAACGTATCTGTCAAGACCTACCAAAAGCTGAGCAAATATAAAGATCTTGAAATAGAAATCAGCAAAATGTGGAACCTGAAGACTAAAACAATACCTGTTGTCATAGGTGCCCTGGGAATGATAGCGAAAGGGGCTGATTGCTACCTAACTCAGATACCAGGAAACCCCAAAATGGCAGAAATTCAAAAGATAGTGCTCATGGGAACTGCTCATATCCTACGCAAAATACTCTCTATGTAATCCCAAGGTTTAAAACAAACTTTTTTAAAAAAATTTATGTATTAGACATTCACTAGTAAAACACCCCAAAAAACCCAAATATATTGGCACACTAGGCATAACAACAACGTGAACTTCCAACCTGTTGTCTCTTGAGGTCTCTGGGTGAGACTTGGAGCTAACTTGTACAGACATAAAGCAAAAGTCAAACATAGAATAATAATAATAATATTAATAATAATAATAATAATAATAATAATAATAATAATAATAATAATAATAATAGTAATAATAATCCTTTCTACTATAGGCACAACTAGTACTTAATTTATCGATCCCGAAAGGATGAAAGGAAGTGTTGACCTCGGCGGAATTTGAACTCAGAATGTAGCGACGGGCGAAATATCGCTAAGCATTTCGTCCAGCGCGTTAACAATTCTGCCAGTTAACCGTCATAGAAAAGAAATAATAATACTAATAATTGTCCAGATGCAATACCAGGCAGTGGCTCTCACGGATTTTGATCTTAACTCATTGGAAGTGTTATCATGTACATTGTATTGTCTTGGTATAAAAGATGAGCAACAGCTAATATCCTGCTCAATACCAAAGATTTGCTTGTCAGTTGCTTGACCATAACCAGTTGAACATGTCCCTTGGTAGTTGACGATATGTGCATCTCTGATAACAAATAGAAGTAGTGGGGGAGCATCATAGCCATGTGTTGAGAGGAATTCCTTGGGGTTTGAATAATTCACCTCTGGAAACATGAGAGTTTCGTTCAACATCCTTAAACAACTTTTATTCAAGGACCTTTTGAGTGGGATGGGCTACTCGACCTGACGAAAATTCTAACTGGTCTCCACAATTAAGATCATGCGCTGTTTATCGTGAAATAAGATCACCATGTTGATATAAGATCACATATGGTTGTGATGCATGTACCTGGTGTACTCTTATCAGATGGGTAGTCATGAGGGGTATATTGGGCTTCATATAATTGTACCCCTGTGTCACTTTGATAACATGCGCCGCTCTCTCACTCAATAATGATGATGATGATAATAATAATAATAATAATAATAATAATAATAATAATAATAATAATAATAATAATGACAATAATGATGATTTCTTTATTAACCACAAAGGTTTACGTTAAGAAAAACATTATGGACAATACAGGACAAAACAAAGAATGTATGTGTGTGTTGTTGTGAGAGTTTTGCATGTAAACAAGACCAAGAGAATTTTAAAAAAAGAAATATATCAACAATGTGTAATTCTCAATAAGGAGGAGACGTTCGAGGGCTGCTTATAGAAAAACCCACAAAAAATCTTGACTTTGGGGGCAGGTGCCGTTTTCCTTTCCTTTTTTACAACTATAATAACAATAGTAGTAGTAGTAGTAGTAGTAGTAGTAGTAGTAGTAGTAGTAGTAACAACAACAACAACAAGAGCAACAGCAATGGCACTAATGATTGCAGCAATGATAATAGTAAGAACTACTTCGATAGACAAACAGAAATGGCAATAATAACAGAAGTGTCAACAATACTGGAACGATAACAATTACAAGAGCACTCAGAGAGCGCAAACCTACGCCAAAGCAACACCAACGTCCTCTCAACGATTAGCCGGAGATGATTTTTAAAATGAGACTGAAATAAACTTGACTGCTATCACAAACGCGAATATTAAAAATGAACCCGACCGCTCTCAAAAATTAAGTAAAAAACTAGAAAAATAATCCAGAATCCTTGCCCGGTACCTGATCGATCCCAAGAGTAGTCATAGAATGTGAAGGTGGGTGTGCGGGCCATGTTTGTAATGCTGTGTATGTGTGTCGTCTACATGGACAGTTTTCTCTATGAAGGCCTTTTTTAGTCTATCCACTGATATAGTGTCTTTACGACCATTAAAGGCTATAGTGAAAAATTTATCCGTGTTTGAAAGCAAATATAAAGGACCTGCATACAGTGCTGTTAACGGAGGTTTGACAACATCGTCACGCACAGAAACGTGAGTCCCAGGAGTAAAGCCTCCTTCAAGGAAGTGCTAGAAATGCAATTGTCAAGTAGGTAAGATGTTTTAAACAGGAGCGATATATTAAAAATTAGTAAAACTAAAAATTATAGAGGGTAAATTAAATTTATTATTGTTATTGAATATGTTAGTGTTATTCAATTTCTGAATGGTTTTACTGCCGTTTGTTATTGTAGTTTGATTTCTTTATCCATCAGTTTCTACTAAGGTAGAGACGCGAGTAAAATTAATAATATAGAAACGAAAATAAAACTTTGCAAACAGCAACGCCGCCACAACTTACATGGAATCCATGAGCGTGCTTTCAAGGGAAATAATCAGAGAAAGACTTGAAAGTCAACGTAAGATCGTAATATTTCATGTAAATAAAGTGAATATAACAAATAATCCAGAATCCTTGTCCGGTGCCAGATCGATCCCAAAATCTAATCAGTTCGTGCCAGTTATGAAGCCAAATATCCCTGAAAGTTTCATCCAAATCCATCCAGCGATTCTTGAGATATATGGTGCACGGACAAACAAACAAACAAACACGACTGAAAATAATACCTCCGCCTTAGCGAAGGCAGAGGTAATAACGATAACAATTACAATAACAATAATCACAACAACAACAATATCAACGACAATAACGACAACAGCAATAAAACTTCACTTTCACCACAAATCCTTATCAATCATCATAAATCATTACAATCATGATTATCACAACATCAAGGACACAATCACCTCCAGCATCAACATTAAGACCAAAAACGCTACGACCATCAACTTCATTAATACCACTATCATCAACAACAACAACGATAACAACACTAACACTACTAACACTGCTATCAACACAACCATCTCCACCATCATCACCACCACCACTACCGCCGCCAATACCATCATCATTAATACCTCATCTTCCATTATCTCCACAACAATAATAACTACAATACCATTTAGAAGTCAGAAAAACGCACGGTGACGATACTAAAACATAAACATCGAAAAGCGCCCCCCCACACAGTCACGCATCCACTCACACCCACCACTCCACCGCCACCACCAAAAACAGGGCACTATGAGGAACCAACGAGGGAGCCAATACGTAGTCACTTGGTTCGCTAGAAATATCAATCAAAACTACATGAACTCTCATTATACTGTCTTAAAAATTAAAGGACAAATAAAGTACTTCTAGATCATTGGCAAAGTGACAGAGGAATGATCACGGATGGGATATCGGTCATTATTGATCTGTTTGGTTACGGCTGACCTGGGACAACAAAATCAGCAACAACTACTACTACTATCATTATCGTCGTCGTCGTCGTTGTCATCATTTTCATCATCGTCATCAACGCTGCTAACAAAATCGAGCTATGACGTGGTCTCTATTCGTTCAATATGTTAGAAACAACAGCTTAATCTACCTGAATTCAACCACTTTACCATCTCAAAAAAACGTAACATTTTGTTAGTACAGCTTAGAATGTGTGTACACATTCACAGACACACACGCGCGCGCACATACACAGACACACACTTATGTGTGTATGTATGTATATGTATATATATACATATATATATATATATATATATATATATATATATATATATATATGAATATATATATATATATATATATATATATATATAAATAAATAAAAAAATATATATGCACTTTAAGGGTTACAGGACGTTACAAAAAATTACGAAAACAATATGAAATACGGAAGACAAGCTTGAGTATGGCGAACAACAAGAGAAACAGATGGAAAACAAGACAAGTAACATAATGAACGACCCTTCATTAGTTGTCGGCTGTCCATCTACTCCTTGCTCGAAATGAAGAGCAGATGGACAGCCGACAACTGATGAAGGGTCGTTCATTATGTTACTTGTCTTGTTTTCCATTTGTTTCCCTCGTTCGTATATCGAAGTTTGTCTTCGTATTTCATGTTATTCACGTTTTGTGACGTCCTGTACCTATATATGCATATATATATATATATACATATTATGTATATATGTATATATATGTATATATGCATAAATTTTTTATTTGTATTATATATGATGGAACGCCACGCATCCATTTCCAGTAACTTTCTCTCATCTCTCTCTCTCTCTCTCTCTCTAGATATATATATATTATATATATATATATATTAGAATATATTATATATATATTATATATATAATATATATATATATATATATATAGAGAGAGAGAGAGAGAGGAGATGAGAGAGAGAAAGTTACTTGGAAATGGATGCGTGGCGTTCAATCATATAATAATACAAATAAAAATATATATGCATATATACATATATGTATATACATATATTATATATATATATAATGATAATAATTCTAGGATGGAACTTATAAACATTTAATGAATCGCTATATAGCTCTTTATACATATTTTTTATTACAGTCTTGTATACAGTTGTGTCTGAGGGAGTCATTTTCTTTTTGTGCCTTATAATGTAACACACTCACCGGTAAAATTTCCATTTTTTTCTTATTTTCCTAAAATTTTCGTTGCGTCTTGCAACCATTTCCGAACGGACAGAGTCAAAACTATTGAAAAGGTTGCAAAACGCAACGAAAATTTTAGGGGAAAAAAATAAGAAAAAAGTGGAAATTTTATCGGTGAGTATGTTACATTATAAGGCACAAAAAGAAAATGATTCTCCCCAGACACAACAGAATATGCTTCAACACACGAACTCATATAAAGAATCTTGCAAACCAAATCCAAAAACGAAATACTTTTATACAGTATATTCTCTTTAACCTAGTGAAGGCGCATGACTCATTGGTTAGAGCGTTGGGCTCACAATCACGAGGTAGTGAATTGCTGATCTTCCATAAACAACCTTACCTGGACTTGTGCCTCGGAGAGGAATTTTTTAGGCGCAATCACATGGTCAATCATGACCGAAAGGGAGTGGGGGCTTTACTCTTTTGCCTCTCTTTAACCTCGGTCCGACATTTTTCTACTGCATAGATATCCTAGGATATACATAAAATAAGACTCCAAATCCTTAAACTTCAGTTCGCTTCAAAGTCTAGTAGTGACAACACCTTGAATAAAGCTGCATGGGGACTACCATGGTGCATCGTTTTGTCTGGTTGTAAAATTTTTGTACAAACTTCATCGAGTTGCTTTGTAGCTTAAACTTCAATAATTTGCAGAGGAAATATTTTTGTTTGACCGCTTTTCAAAGGTGTCCGTGCATAATTACGTCACCATGTTTACTAAAAAAAAAAAACTATTTTCGTAACAATTTCGGCACTTAGAAAGTTGTTAATTTTGGAAACGAAATCAAAAGTATCCCGAATAAAATATATCGATTCTTTTACATGAATGTTTCTTCTCATATCTATTTTCACTGGTGCTCCGATCATACACACCATGCAATTAAGTCACATCCAAAGTCCAATTTTTGAAAATAAAATGAATTTGTACAGAGACAATAAAGTGGGACGGATTATTTGAAACATGCAAATGATTTAGTGAACTATTAAATCAAATAAGTTTATAGTGAATTACGACGAAAGGATATCGCAAATAACATAGCTAAAATTAGCAATGAATGTCGAACTCACGTGCCTAAATATAGCAGCCAAAGTAAAATTTATGACTGAATTCCTTTAACGAATAAGTGATGCCAAAATGTCGTTGGCACTTCAAAGGTGTTGTATGAATAACATATTTTATAAAAATATCCTCGTTTCAAAGAAATATTTCTTTATTCCCTTATTGTACCCTTGTGACGTAACAAAAATATAAGACAACGAAATCAAAACCTCATTAATGTTTCTGACCCTTGGGCTCCTGAAAACAGTCACAAGAGAAGTGAGCCCTGTTCACTAGGCAACAACGTAAGTCAACTCTACTACAAATTCTAGCTCAAATATTATGATTTATGCATAATGCGGGACCTGTAAGGATTTCCATTTAGTGTATGCAGCATAATGCACCAAGCACAATTTGATTTATGCTGGTTACACAGCAGGAAAATTAACACAAAAGATTCAATAAGCACAAGTATGACGTCAGGCACAATAACAGTACTTCTACGAAACTTGCCGAACAGTTTATATCAAACAACGGTAAATTTGAGGAACACCTGCAAGTATACATTCTCAGAAAATATTCTGACTACTGAACTGTCAGCTCTCAAGACTACATGAAGATAAATATATTTATGAGTTATTAGCATTGTCCTGGAAGGTTGAACACAACGACAGGAGAGTTTTTCGTCAGATTTATTAAGCAAAACATTTTGACTAAATGTTCTCTGACTCTTTTTCTCTTTTCTTTTGTCTTTTTTATCTTGTTTCAACCAATTACGAACAAGTGAAATTTGTTTTGGAAGGAGCGCAGGATAATCCAGTTGGAATTTTGAAATTTCCACATTTCTGTTTATAATTGTTTTTTTTCATTTTGAACCTGAAGAAGACAGATGTACTATCGAAATATAGTGCAGATCAATAACCGAAGATAACCGGTGTTTTATTGATATATAGGGCTGCTGAAGATGACAGCTAAGCTTCTTTCAGATCACACAAGGCTGTCTTCGACATTATAATGTAATCCAAGAAGAAGGAGAAGAAGAAGAAGAAGAAGAAGAAGAAGAAAGAAGAAGAAGAAGAAGAAGAAGAGAAGAAGAAGAGAAGAAGAAGAAGAAGAGAAGAAGAAGAAGAAGAAGAAGAAGAAGAAGAAGAAGAAGAAGAAGAAGAAGAAGAAGAGGAAGAAGAAGAAGAAGAAATATAAGGCACAACAACAACAACAAGAATAACAACGACAAGAAGAACAACAGCAACAACCATAAAAAAACATCCATAGCAAAAACAACAACATCTACAGTAATAGCATCAACAGCAACGACAAAAATACCAACAAAAGTAAACCATGAAAACAAACACAACAAAATTAGGTAAATAACAAGAGTAGTAACATCATCGTCGACAATAATATTACGTACAAGAAGAACAAGACCACAGCAACAACAGCAACCACTGCAAAACAAAACAAAAAAAACATGCACATTGCTGTCATGAATGGCAGTGATAAAAAGAAACAGAAGAACAACATCAGTAATAATAATAATAATAATAATAATAATAATAATAATAATAATAATAATAATAATAATAAGAAGAAGAAGAAGAAGAAGAAGAAGAAGAAGAAGAAGAAGAAGAAGCCCAATGCAACAGCAAAAGCCACAACAACAACAACAACAACAGTAACTGTAATTAGTTAAACCCACGCAAAATCCCAGCAGCAGCAACAGCAGCAAGAATTAACAACAGCAGCAAGAATAAAACTATAACAAATAACCAAAAACATACAATGCCTGCGTCAGTTTGCAATAATAAAAGCAACAACGATAAACAACAACAACAATAACAATAACAAGAGCATAACAACAGCGATAACAACAAACAAAACATTTGCGCGGAACAGAAGCAGAAGCAGCGGCGGCAAGAAAATTTCATGTAGAAATGTTGCGCCATCGACACCAAAAATGACAATAACAGCAGCAACAACAATATTGTACCATCGGCAACATCATCTCCAAACAACAGCAACAACAACAACAACAGCAACAACAACAACAATAGCAGCAACAGGCAAAAGGAAAGTACATATGATGCCTGCATCATCAAGATCTCCAGTGACAACAGTAATAAGAACAATAACAAGAAGAAAAAAAAAAGCAGCAGAAATAAAAGCGATATTGAAAAAAAAAAACGTAAACAATATAAACAATAATAAACAGCAATAACAATATTAATAACAGCAACAATAACAACAACAACAACGACATCAGAAAGCAGCAGTAGCAGTAGCAGCAGCAGCAATAACAACGAGAGTATCGGTAAAAATAACAGCAACAATATTATTAAGTACAACAACAACAACAACAATAATAATAACGACAACGACGGTGGCAACAACGAAAACAACAACATCGATTAACAATGAAAATGAATGCCATGCTTACATCAACAGTAACATCTCCAATGACAACAAGAACAACAAGGTCAAGAAACAAATAGCAAAACACAAGAACTAATAACAAAATAAGTTTATATCATCATTAGCAGACTCTCTCTCCCCCTCTCTCTCTATCTATATATATGTATATATATCTTATTGCCTATCTAGCCATCTATATCTCTTTATCTCTTTATCTAAGTCTTTCGTCTCTTTTATCTTTTACTATAAACTCTGTCTCTAATTCTCTCTATCTCCCTCACTCTATCAATCTCTCTCTCTCCCCCTCTCTCTCATTTTCTCTATCTCTGTTTCTCTCTCCCTCTTTCCCTCTCCATTCTCTCCTTCTCTCCCTCCTCTTCTTTCTCTCCCCCTCCCTCCTTTCTCTCCATTTTCTTTCTTTCTCCACCCTCTCTCTCTCTCCTCTCCTATGTAAACAAAAGAACAGAAAGAAAAAGTACTAAAGTCAATAACATCATCAACACTCCTTCTCTCCCTCTACTCCCTCCCTCTCTCTTTATCTATCTATCTATCTATCTATCTATCTATCTATCTATCTATCTATCTATCTATCTATCTATCTATCTCTATTCCTTTCTCTAACACATGGAAACAACAACAGCAAATACAAAACTAAAAACAATAAACCACCTAGAGAAATATCGTCACTACCATCATCACCACAATCACCATTATCATTACCAACACTACCACCTTCACCACTACTGTCATCACTATTATCATCAACATCATCATCATCATCATCATCAGAACCATCGTCACCACCACTACCACAATCACCACCATTATTATCATCAGCAGCAGTAGCACCACCACTGCTGTTACCACGACGACCACAACCCTAACCGACACCACCCTCCTCTTCCTCCTCAACATCATCATCATCACCATCATCATCACCACCGCCACCACCACCTCCATCATCATCATCATCATCATCATCATCTCTGCCGCCATCGTCGTCATAGTCGTCGCCGTTGTTTCTTACTAAATTAAAACAGTCACAAAACAACAGCATCAATTTACAACAATATCAAAAAAAAAAAAAAGATCCGAAGTGACAGAAGAAACTACAACGACAACAATTACAACCTCAACAACAATCAAATCCTTTCTTTTTTTTTTTTTGCTCTCCCAATTACTCTCACTCTCTTACACTCGTACTCTCTGTCTTCTACCCCGGTTATAAAAGTAACACAAACATGCGCATAACCACACGTGCGCACATGCACACACACACACACACACACACACACACACACACACACATACACACACACACACACACACACGTACACACACCTGTTTCTTTCCTTTTTCCTTCCGTATATTCTTTGTCCCTTCTTAACTCTCTACTTTCACATTCACATTCCATACTTTCTATTTTTTTACTCCTTTTCTCCTCCATTTTATATCCCTTTTTCTTATGGTCCACATTAAGGTATTACCGTTTGGTTGCAACCGCATGCTTTCAGATTCAGTCCCATTGCGCGGTACGTTGGACAAGTTTCTTCTACTGTAATGCTCGGACCGACCAATGTAGAAGAGATGGAGTTAGCAAACTGCGTTTATTGCTTAGTTTACAATTGTTTCGTCGATTTCCATTATAACGAATATTGCGTCATGTTGATACCGTGTTGATAATTACCGGTGGTGTTGATGATAATGATGATGATGATGATTGCACTGAGCGATTTTCCCTTCACAGCGCACTATGGAACCAACTTCTCGGAATGCCACGAAAAGTTATGTGCTAATTGAATTTACCATTTCGCCAGAAAGGACCCTTATAGCAATCTGAAGTAAGCGGTTAATATTAATCATATTCATTCAAGAGAAATGTAGGAAGAGAAGGAGTAAATGAGATGAAGTAGGGCAAGTGGAATTTGACAAGATAATTAGACCTATATCAGTTTGACAATCAGACTCATCAATACAAGTTTGTAATCAGCTGTGGTGTCTTCCAAAAATAAAATAGTTAGATGGCTGGTTTTGACAATCAGGCATTTTGAGGCAGTCATGGATATTTTCAGCAGGCTGAGAGTTTAAAAATCAAAGGGCAAGTCTTTTATTGAATCCGACAGTTGAGATAAATTTGTCCAATAAAACGATTAATTACTATCATTTGCACATGCTTGTATTTTTATATACGCACACACACAACACACACACACAGATGCATACATATGTACGTATGTGTGTGTGCCTGTCTTTGTACTTGAGTCTGTACTTCCCCACACTGTTTGTCAAACGGAATCTGTTTGTTTACATCTCCGTGAGTTGAGGTTCGGCTAAAGATGCCGATGAGATAAATACCAGGGTTGATGTGTTCGACTGACACCCTTTACAGTGGTGCCCCAGTATGGCCGCAGTCTGAGGACTGAAATAAGTGATAATAAAAGATTATTTTATTTGTTTCTTGGGTTATTTTCTTTCATTATATTTTTTCCACTTTTACCTTTTTTGTGTTAAATTCGACCACATTTACCCGTTTCAAATCATTTATTATCCATTCTCAACGTTCTTCGCTAATTTTTACCTCTCTTCTTCGACTTTCCAACCCTCTCTCTCTCTCTCGCTCCCGCTGATTCGCTCACTTGACCCGTATATGTAGCCTGCTCCTCGTCTCTCTCTTTCCTTCTGTAGCTAGTTAGACAAACAGACTGACAGAACGGAAACGGAAGACAGACAGACAGACAGACAGACAGGACAGACAGACAGACAGATAGATAGTAGATAGATAGATAGATAGATAGATAGATGATAGATAGATAGATAGATAGATAGATAGAAAGGTAGATAGATATGCAGACCATCATATATATATATATATATATATATATATATATTTTGATATATATATATATTTATACATGTGCATGTGTGAGTGAGTGTGTGTGTGTGTGTGTGTGTGTGTGTGAGTGTATGAGGGTGTATGTGTGTGTGCAAGTGTGTGTGTATGAAACTGCATATTTAGACATATATGTATAAATAGATCTATACATTTATAAATATGTTCACATGCATACATCAGCACACACACAGAGATATATAAACATATATTAAAAACTGCATCCCGTGCGGTCTTTTGACCTACCACCTGCGGAGGGCTAATAAGGCCTTCGGCCCAAAACTAGAGAGATCTAAATAGCATGAGTGTAATACGTCTATGAAGACTATATACCCTGGTGGTGTTTGGTCAGAGGTTAAGGACGAATGAGAATTAATTCTGTAATGCAATCATTCTATTGTTTCAGTCCCAAGTTGAATTCCAACTGTTGGTGAATTTGTTTTAAAGTTCTTATCTCGACGTAAAATTAACGAAGCGAATGCCATTTATCTCCCCCTTGATCTCTCACGTCATCTGAGAAACGCCAGCCAAGAGGACGTGAATCAGCGAAGCTTTGCCTGCAAGAAATAGCAAGCAAAATGTTTTAAAATCAGATCCCAATACTGGATATTCAAGAACCAAATGAAGGGTAGATTTTCAATCCCGGATTCATCCTGATTCAAAAAGATATAATAGGTCTATGTAAAGCACATGTAGACTGAGAGAGAATGGGCTAAACAGACAAAATTTCGCTTTTATTATTATTATGTATGAGTAAATATATACGGAACTATATATACATATTCTTGATCTGCACACGCGCAAACATACACTCACAAACATGCGCGCGCACGCACGCACACACACACATATAAACACATATGGGGGGATCATAATGATAGAACACATAATGAAAGGTGGAGAGCTGGCAGAAATGTTTGCACGCCGAGCAAAATACTTGGCCGTATTTCGTCTGCCGTTACGTTCTGAGTTCAAATTCCGCCAAGGTCGACTTTGCCTTTCATTCTTTCGGGGTCGATAAATTAAGTACCAGTTACGCACTGGGATCGATATAATCGACTTAATCGGTTTGTCTGTCCTTGTTTGTCCTCTCTGTGTTTAGCCCCTTGTGAACAATAAAGAAATAATGATAGGACACATTTTAAACGCTAGTATCTTGGATTATAAAAATGACATGGAGTACCGAATATATTTATAACATAACAGTCCCATCATTATGGCTCACCCTGTATATATATATACATTCAAAGATGAATTAGCGGCAGCACTAGTTTTAACAACATTATCGAGCACACATAAAGTATATGTATTCGAATATATATATATATCTATATGTATATATTACAATTCCAGAAACGTGTCAATCCTTGCTAATAGTTTCAAAAATCATCAAAGTGTTTTAATACTTATCATCAGACATTGAAGATTGTT
>NC_042998.1:143525764-143535764 GCF_006345805.1 Octopus sinensis | reverse complement strand
AGAGAGAGAGAGGAGAGAGAGAGAGAGGCGAGAAAGAGAGAGGGAGGAAGAGTTATATATATATATATGCAATTTAGGGTGATGCACAAGCATTCAACTCTGGATGATCTACATACAATAACGGAAACAGCTGTAGGCTAACGAAGTTCATTGCACAATTTCCTGTTCTTTTGTTTATTTCTTTTTATACATATGTGTGTGTGTGTTTGTGTGTGAGAGTATAAAGTTTTCGCGGGATGAGTATATTGATATGTGTGTGTATGTGTGTGTAAGTATGTGCTTGCGCGCGCGCTTGTGTGCGTGTTTGTGTGTTTAAATGTATGTATACATGTATGTATGTATGTGTATATACATATATATATATATATATATATATATATATATATATACACAAATACATATAAGGTTTTCATGGGATAAGTATGTATATATATGATCACACAGGGAGAGGGAGAGAGAGAGAGAGAGAGAAAGTGAGAGAGAGGGTGAGTATTTGGTTATTCCAACGATTCTAGAGAAACGTAACTATATATACATATAGTATAAATATATATATATATATATACATAGATATATGCATATACCATTTACTATTTATGCATACACACATACACATTCACACACACACACGCGCGCGCGCGCATGCACACACATTCTAATATTCATTTATTCATTTGAAAACAAATGTTTTGCTAAGATGACAAACACAATTCAAATATTAATTATAGAAGCGTCTGCTTTATTGAATCACCAATATTTTCCATTATTACCTGACCATGAAGCATTCGCCAGAAATAGGCTCTAAAATTCTAAAAGAAACCGCAAAGTACCAATAATTCGGCAATTGTTAACCAGTTTTGCTATTTTTTCTTATTATTATTCTCCCCGCCCCTCTCTCCAGGTTTTATTAACTGTGTAAGTTTTCATTTAATTCACTTATATCCTTTGAGAAACGGCAGCGCATTGGCGTATCTCCTGTGATCTCTGTAGCGTGAAGTAGAGGAGAATATATAGAAGCGTGTTTCAGAGAGACGCCATGATTGATAGAGCGTTTACAATATGAAACTCATATCAGACAATAAATTAGAATTTGACGGAAGGTCAGTTGCCTGTTGTGTTGTGACGTGTGTATGCTTGTGTGCTTCTGTGTATGCGTGTTTGTGTCTGTATACATGCATACATACACACGCGCACACATATATGCATGTTTATATATGCGCACATACATGTTCACACACACGTACACACATACAAACACACACCTACACACGCATGTACACACACAAATATGTATATACACACATACATATTTAAATTGTAAACTCTATCTTTAGTTTTGAGTACTCTTCATTTCCTCACTTCTAATCTAACGTATGCATGTCTCTGCGTGTAAATGTATATGTGTATATATATATATATATATATATATATATATATATATATATATATATATATATATATATAATTAATATATATATATATATATATATCTATATATATATTATATATAAATATATATACATATATTTATATATAAATATATATATATATATATATATATATCTATATATATATATAGATATATATATTATATATATATATATATATATTATCAACAAGAAGAGAATGCGGATCATACCACTCCCGCGTTTTCTTCTTCTTCTCTTCTCTTCTTCGTCTTCTTCTCTCTTCTTCTTCTTCTTCTCTTCTTCTTCTTCTTCTTCTTCTTCTTCTTCTTCTTCTTCTTCTTCCTCTTTCCTTGCCAAGAATTCATAACGACCTCGAACCCACAAGAGTAAACAAGAGAGATAGAAACAGGCAGAAACAAGGAAAACACCTCTTGTATTTGAATACTATGCAAATATTCTTTTAAAAAACTTTTCGTTTAATTTACCCAAAATTTAATTGTTTTCCATACTTAGAATTGAAAAAGTCTCGATGACTGAAACCGGTACAAAAATGTTTTTTATGATAAAATTATTTTAGCATTTTCTACCTTGACTTTTTTCCTTACACACACACACACACACACACACACACACACACACACACACACACACACACACATATATATAATATATATATATATACTTACATACATACATACATACATACATAATACATAATACATGCACACACACATTTATACACACACAGACAAGCGAACGCGCACATAGACACACACACATATATTGTATAAGAACTAGGTCTTTTACCAACAGAAAATAACAAAGACATCGTCATCATAATCACCACCACCACTACCACCACTATCGTCATCATCATCATCATCATTATCACTATTAGGCCTTGTGCCCATAGTAGGAAGCATTATTATTATTGTTGTTGTTGTTGTTGCTGCTGCTGCTGCTGTTGTTGTTGTTGTTGTTATTCCTTCATGACACAGTATAGATCGTTAATCATCTGTCAAGTTACAAGAACTGCAGATAGAGAATACTTTTCTTAAGATGTGAGCTGTTCCCAATAAGGCTGCTTTTTGCAATACATTAATCTTTCATGGTATTTCCAGTTGCCTTAAAAAGTCTTGAAGTTTCAATGGAATTGAGCCCAATGCTCCGATCACCACTGGCATCACTTTTACATTACCCTCTCGTATCCTATACAGTCTTGCCATTTCCACTTTTAATTTGGAGTACGAAGTGAATTTTTTCAACCTATTTACTCACAACATTCATGTCATTTGGTATGGCTATATCAATGATCAGACAGTATTTGTCTCTCTTATTCAATATGACAATATCCGGCCGACGGTGTTTGATTACACGATCTGTCTGAAAATCAAAGTCCCAGAGTGTCGTTATTTTGCCATCTACCTGCATAACTTTACTTGGTACATGCTCATACTAATTCTCTGTTACTTCATACTGGTATTTACAACATAAGAGCCAATGAAGATACACACACACTTCATTGTGGTGGCGCTTGTATTCTTTTTGTGCAAAGCTCTCACATCCACTTACCAAGTGGGTCACATGTTCCACGCTCTTTCCACAGAGTCTGCATTTCTGTGTGTCAGAAGTTTTATAGATGTTATACTTCACTGAATTGGTAGCGAAAGCCTGGTCTTGTGCTGCAATGATCCAGCTTTTGGTGGTACGCTTCAAATCACCTCACTGAAGCCATGCCCACGATGCTGTATTATCCTTAACGTCCTGTGTATTCCTTTCAAACTGTCCATGCATTCTAATTTCAAGAAGGTCTTCTTTTCTCTTTTCCTCAGCTCATTGGTTTAACTCTCCTTTGCTCATCATTTCATCTGCATTTACACTCATATCTTTCGCGACATATTGCAACAGGTCTTTATCACTATTTATCAAATACTCGGCAAGCGTTCTCCTTTCACTCCTTATACAATGGTCTATACTAATTAGTCCTCTGCTCTGCCACCATTCTTTCTTTCCTTATACAGTCTGTTTACGTTTACTTTAGGGTGTAGCGCCCCATGCAGCGTCATCAACATCCTCGTCCTTCTATCCAGTGTTGATATTTCCTCCTTAATCCATTTGAGGATGGACGCACTATATCTGACCACCGCAGCTGCCCAGATATTCATTGCAGTAGTCAAATTTTGGCATTCAGGTTGGATTTCAACACCATCTTCACCCTTTTTTGATACGCCTCGCTGACCTTGACTTTCATTTCTCTGTGTAGAATGTTATCCAGCTCTAAAATCCCTAAATTTCAATAACCACTACATTATTATTATTATTTTTTTTCTTCTTTCAAATTTGCTTCCATTTCTTGCCGAGTGTCTTCCCGACTCCTAGGGCAAAGAAACTCATAGTATACATTGGTAGGCCATTAAACCAAACTCAATAGTTCGTTCATTTTTTTATTATTTTTTAAGTTAAATTAAAATACATGAGCAGCAACAGTTCTCACTTCGACAATGCTCTTCTCAATACGTGTGATGTACCAGTTAAGACAATTGATGTACCAGTTAAGACAATTGATGTACCAGTTAAGACAATCTTATTATTATTATTATTATTATTATTATTATTATTATTATTATTGAGTGAGAGAGCAGTGCATGCCATCAAAGTGACACTGGGGTAAAATATACGAAGCCCAGTATACCCATCATGACTACCTGTCTGATAAGGGTACACTAGGCACATGCATCACAACCATATGTGCGCGACATGGTGATCTCATATCAAGATAAACAGCACATAACCTTGCAGGTGGGGCCCAGTTAGAATTTTCTTCTGGTCGAGTAACCCATCCCACTCAAAATGTCCTTGAATAAGGGTTGTCTAAGGATGTTGAACGAAACACCCATGCTTGCAGAGGTGAATTATTCAAACCCCCAAAAATCCCTCTCAACACATGGCTATGATGCTCCCCCACTACTTCTGCTCGTGATCAGAGATGCACATATCGTCAGCCATGCTCAACTGGTTAAGGTCAAACAACTGACGAGCAAATCTGTGGTATTGAACAGAATATTTGCTGTAGCCCATCTTTTATACCAAGACAAAACAATGTACATGATAACACTTCCAAACAGTTAAGATCAGAAGCCATGAGAGCCACTGCCTGGTACTGCATCAGGGCATTTATTATTATTATTACTATTATTATTATTATTATTATTATTATTATTATTATTATTATTATTATTATTATTATTATTGATATGATTTTTGCCTATATCAAACTACGAAGAAAAAGATATTTAAAGCAAAATATATATTGAAAGCATGATTCATTTTCGAATAAGGTATTATTATCAAAGACAGGGAGAATTTCTGTTGAATTACATCCAGTCGATTTGTTTCATTTGCAAATAAAGTACTGGTGTTCTCAGATTTGAAGAAGGGTGGTTAAGTCAACCCTACCACTTAACAGATTAATGCATTCACCATATATATATATATTATATATATATATATATATATATTATATATAATATGATATGTATGTATGCATGTATGTATGTGAATTAGTTAATCAATTTAATCAATCAATCAATGTTGTTATCGTGCAATGCCCGTGCAAGAAGATTTTTTTTTAAAGTGAGGAAAGGCTGTGCACTGAGTCAATCCCACTCACTAAGCAACAGCAGCCATAATCCGAAAAGAAGAACAAGTCAGCATCATCGGTAACCACTGAGCCGCAGGTTTCATGTCGGAGTCATCCCAGTTACCTGAGTTACCTTCTCTTAGCAGGATGCCCTAACAAAGGCTAGGAGTCATTCACTCCCAATGGTTTAACCGCGCGATCGGGTATTCAGTCCGATTATGTCTATGTCCCCGCGCATGATACAGCCTTAAGACATTTATTGGATGGCCGTTGACTCTCAAGAGTTCCTCCGCCCTTTGAGAAATCTCGATTTGCACATGAGAAAGTAAGGAGGGATGTCAGAAAGGGCATCGCTGTTACACTTCCAGATGGGAAGGGTCTTCCTTTGATGCTGACATGCAATGTCTGTGCAAGACCCTGCCTCAGTAAAGCTGGACTCAAGAGTCATCTTCGTAGTCATAAAGCGAGACAGATGAGTGACAACGTGGCCACTGATGGTGGTGTAACACACCATACTAATCATATCAGTCGGGCATGTGGAAGAAAGTGTAATTCGGCAGGAGGACTTAAACGACATGCAAAGGTAAATGAAGCCCAGTTACAACTACAGCCGGCTATTACCGGTAAAGGTATTAGTTGCCAATTCTGTACAAGACATTGTAGATCTTTTGTTGGGCTAAAAAGTCACATTCGATCACAGCACCAGTAACATTTAAGCTTCGTGCAATGGCCATACTCGATAACGAGGGGGCAGCCACAATAATGTATGTATGTATATGTATATATATGAGTGTGTGTATGTATATATATATATGTATATGTTTATAAGGGTGAGTGTGTGTGTATAAGAAATAAAGACAAGGGGTCGAAGAACCCGATTTCTATTAAAACACCAGGGGAACAACTTCACGATGACGACTATTATTACTACTGCTGCTAGTTATTCAACGGCTACTGCCACTCCTAAGAAAACAAGTCTTGACCACACTATTCACTTTACAAATACAGATAGTAGTAATTTGCGGTCACAGTCAGTTGAGCTTATCATGCTACCAGAACCAAAGTATATTATCAAGTGCTCTTACAGGAAAGAGAAAAGTAAAGTACAAATATTAATCGTAATTTTAATTTTAATTAATTTTTTTAAATAGTTTTTTTCTCTTTACATATTCCATTTTAGTACATATTTTAGATAAGGTTTCTCAAAAACCGAAACATGTAAAAAGGAAATTAGAATGTACCTAATTTTAAGAAAGTAGCATTTTCGTTCGTTTTTCATATATATATATATATATATATATATATATATATATATATATAGAGAGAGAGAGAGAGAGAGAGAGAGAGAGAGAGAGAAAAATAAGAGTTAGAGGTTATGCAACCGTCTAAGGGATAAATGTATCCGTAGGCACTACTGGTGGGTGCATTACGTGACTATGTATAGGCCTTGCTGTAAAGCTAACAGTAGTTGGTAATTTAAATGACAAACTGGTTTAATATATTCAGATAAGATAAGTGGAGAAATGGAGTAAAATGTAACAATTAGAAGTTGATCATTAGTACTGAATGGTCATAGTTTAATTCTGGTTAAGATAACAATTACAGCTGCTTCAGTTTGTATTTTTGAGGTAAAGTTGCGTTTATCTCATTCCATCTAACAAACATCACCAGTATAATTTGAACTTTACCAGAGGAATATTGACAGAAGAAAAAGAGGAAAAAAGAAAAGGAAAAGAAAAAGTATAAGGTTCGTTAGGTCATTGGGCTTATATTTTGAGATCTTAAAAGATGGCCCGTGTGTGTATAGTTGCTTCAAGTAGATGAATGGAGCAGTGAGTGGGGGAAATGACCAGTTGGCTAGCAGTGTTAGTCGAAAGATTTATACCTGGTATCATTCATCGTAACAAATAACGTTATTTGAGTCCGTTAGATTAGTCCCTATGTTTACAAATAATGCCCTAGTTAAAAATTAAGGAGGCTCGGTATACATCTGGTTGACGCAAATAGGTATAATAAATAAAGTGTTGTTATGTGTGACCAGGGTTTACTATTTGTTAATATAATTAAAACAAGTCAATTCGTCTCGAATAGGGTAAATCGCTCGTTTAATCGTATATATGTTAATGGCAGCACTAGCATTTAGTATGTTAGTCAGTGATTTAATTTTAATGTGAATATATTAAAGAGAATAGATTGTTCTTAACGAGGGCAATATTTGTAAACATAGGGACTTATCTAGCGTTCTCAAATAGCGTTATTTGTTACGATTAATGATACAGGATATTACTACCAGATATAACTTTTTCGACTAACACTACCGGTCAACTGGTCATTTTCCACACTCACTGCTCGTTCATCTACCTGAAGCAACTATATACACACGGGCCATCTTTTAAGGTCGCAAAAATGTAAGCCTAAAGCCCTAACGAACCTTTTCCTTTTTTTCTTTTTTCCTCTTTCTTTTCCTTTTCTCTTCTGTTAACATTCGATCTCCTGTCAATATCCACCTGGTAAAATTCAAATCATTCTATTGATGTTTGTAGGATGGAAAGAGATAAACGCAAGTTTACCTCCAAAATAACAAACTGAAACAGCTGTAATTGTTATCTTAACCATAATTAAACTATGATCCTTCAATACTAATGATCAACTTCTAATTGTTACATGTCGCTCCATTTCTTCTCTTATCATATATATATATATATATATATATATATATATATATATATATATATATATATATATATATATATATATATTATATATATAACAAAACTTACTTGGAGGAGATGAAACGAAACGAAAACGAATCGAATCGACGCGAGGGCGCTCAGTCATACAATAGTGTAATAAATAAAATATATATATATGTTTAAATTTAAAATAAAGGTGAAAAATTGAATATTAATTTGATTAATATCAATTTAAAACCAGTGGTGTAGCATATAGTAAAATCTGAAGATTAAGAAAAATTATATTACATACATATAAGAGGGATGGACACTAAGTGGACATCCATTATGCTAGAAGTCAATCCCCTATGGTCTTACCACTAAGAAAGGAATATTCTCAAGAAAATTTAGCAAACGCCAGAACGTAAACGAGCAAGACAAATGAAAAGATACAAAATATACAGATTAATCACAAATCCGGTTTCGTTGTTACCACTTACGTAATTACTCACGTTGATGTCCGCAACTCGTCAGTGTGATCGTCATAGCAAACTATAATTTGCAGAACTATACACGAGACGTCCGCATGAGATCGAACATGTATATAGTTCTGCCAATTACATTTGGGGTTATATTTCAAAAGTCTTCCTTTTGGCGCGCCAAAATACCGGAAATAATTCTGCAGAAAATAATTCTCAGCAGTGAATTAAATTTAAGTAACTATGTTCCCTAACTGGCAAAATTCTACCTAGGGATAGATAAAGAAGGAGATGGTGGGATAATATCCATAGTTTCAGTCGGTCACGCTTGAGAATAAAACTGGAAAGGCTAATGGCGGTTGCTTTTGATAGAACCCTCTATAAGAGGTGCCTGAGGATTGTACCACCCAACTCTCCAAGGAGCAGTGGACAGAGAAAATGAACGGGTGGATGTATTGCTGGATGGATGGTATATTCCACTAAATTGTAGTCTATTCTTATTGTGAGTGCATTGTAAATCGGTTGAGAAAGCGCCGTACTTCTAACATCATATAACAACTTTTACGCTTCTATGACTATATAACAACTTTTACGCTTACAATAATATTTACTATAATCACATTAGATATTAGTAGCTGGTTCATGGGTTTACATGTTTGCAGTGTGAAGGTTTGTGATGGCGATGTTTTAAATTTTAGTGTTTTTGTGGTATATTATTAGCGTTAATTTACAGTTTGGTGTAACGTATTTTGTGTTCTGTTTTATGAGGCTTTTAATGTGCTCCATAGTTAGTGTGTATTCGATTCGTTTAACATACTTCGTGTGGTGGACACAAAACTTTGTTCTGTGTCTCTGTAAAGTCACTACGTTCATCGCATCTGTCTCTTTCTGTCTGTTTCTCTCTGTGTCTATCTGTGTCATCTTGCTTGTATGTCTGTCAATCTCTCTCTCACTTTCTCTCTTTCTTTCCTTCTTTCTTTCTTTCTTTCTTTCTTTCTTTCTTTCTTTCTTTCTTTCTTTCTTTCTTCATTTATTTATTTATTTATTTATTTATTTATTCATTTCTCTCTCTCTCTCTCTCTCTCTCTCCAAGCAAACAAGGACTTCAACATCGATAATTTGATGTCCATAGTGAGTATATATGTGTGTTTGTGCTTTACTGTATGGTGCGATGTGTGTGTGGTGAAGTATGTCTATTTGTGTGTGTGCATGTATGTATGGGTGTGTGTGTATGTGTTTGTGTGATAATATATGTGTGAGTAAACATGTACGTGTTTGCGTGTTTGTGAACGGTGCGATATGCCTGTATGATGATGCATGTGTATGTGACTGTGAAGTGATGTATGTATATTTGCATGTGAATATGCGTTTATGTAGTGATGTATGTGTGTGTTGGTAGAGTATGTATATTTGTATAGCTCTGAGTGTGTATGTGTGTGAGTGGGTGTGTGTGTGTCTGTGTCTGTGTGTTGTGTGTGTGTGTGTGTGTGTGTGCGTGTGTAAAATTAGTGCTGATTGAAATACTCCAAAAAGGAAGTATCTAACATTGAAATTTTCGACTTGGACAATTTTTACATTCCACTTAGTTATAAGAAATGTTCTTTTTCATCTTACAAAATGTACATACATGCATACATGCATATACACACGCACACAGACGCACACACATACATACATAATACATAGATACATACATGCATGCATGCAGACACAGATGGAAAAAAAGTGTGCGCACACAAGCACGCACACACACTCAGACACACGCATATAAACATATGTATATGCATAAACACTTAAATA
>NC_042998.1:143508264-143520764 GCF_006345805.1 Octopus sinensis | reverse complement strand
TAAGAACTGAACTGGAATCACAGTTTTAGACGTAAAAACAACGAAACACCAAAACAGAATTTCGTCAGAGATTGACGACCTCAGCAACAGCAAATCATTCAAGTCCTTGGTAGACACATTAAGAACATGTTTTTATCAGTAGTTAGATTGACCGGCGAAAGCACTATAGAACAAGCAGATGCTTAACTCGTTAGAATCCCGATTGTAAACTACGTCATGGAATGTCATTAACGATTTTGTCTTTGGCGCACTTTCCTTGACAAACCATGAGGTATATATAGATCATTTACATAGTAACTAACCAGTGATCGTAACACAACCAAAACCAATCATTGTAGGAATTTACGTCACTCAACTTCGACCAGGGATTGCAACGACTACTACAGTCCAGTATCATTGATGACATACACATCTTTCACAGACACACACATCTTTCACAGGCATACACATCTTTCACATACAAACACATCTTTTACGGACACAAAGGAACCGACTCACTCGGTGTATATAGCTCTTTTCTACCGTTGTCGCCTGGACTGCCACCGTTTTGTCCTTACACATTAAAATCTCCCTCAACATACATTGCTGCCTTAACAAAAGAAAGACTACGTTGCACAACGTGTTTATAATCATATCAAAAGATGGGGCTCAAACGTCACTGATCGTATGCTCATTATTTCTGAGCAGACCTGGTGTTAAAGAAGAACAAGAACAGCAACAACAACGAAGACGATGATGACAACAGGAGGATTTGTAGGTAGATTTAAGCACTAATTCACTATTCTGCAGCTGGTGCTACACCTAACTACATTCTGCAACACACTTCGATCGCTTTCAGCTGAGCTTTTGTACGCGAATCTCAACACCACAGCCAACACAAATACTAAAATGAACAATTTCGGTTACTAAACCGTAACAGCCAAATCGACAATGTCTGGTGGTGTTTCTGCCATTCTCCTGTAAAATGTGTTTTTGGATCGCTATTTACACTTTCTCTAAATTCTTCCACTTAATCTGTTGAACCAATTCATGTACAGATATTAAAAACTTAAAAGTGATATTTTAAACCTATACAACAGTTGATTGTCATTACATTCAGTTGCAAAACGAAACCTAAGGAGAGCTATATTCTTGGTTTCATAACGAGTCGGAAACTGATGTGAAATTCCCATGCGCATATATACATGCGTAGATGCATACACATGTACATATATAATACATACATACATCAAACTATGGATAATTAAATTATAACAGTTATTATAGTTCACTCTGCATTGTTGTGCCATTCAAGACACGTTATATTTTATATACATACATACATACATACATACATACATACATACATACATACATACATGCATGCATGCATGCATGCATACATACATACATACATACATACATACATACATCATACATACATACATACATACATACATGACGGTTGTCTACTCTTTATGCAGGGTCTGACCACCTCTTATACCTACACCTTAGACCCAGCTGCATATCCGATTTGGACCACCAAGAACAGGAGTTAAGTTCTGTTCCCTGTGGATCTTAAAATGCATACATACATTCTTTTATTCGTTCACGTGTCAGTCATTTGACTGCGGCCATGCTGGAGCACTGCTTTAAAGAATTTTAGTCGAAGGAATCGACCCCAGGATCTATACTTTGTAAGCCTGCTACTAATTCTATCTTACTCTTTTGCCAAACTCCTAAATTACGAGGCATAAACATATCAAGTGATGGTGAAGGGCAAACACTGACACAAGGTGCCCGATTGAAGCCGGAACCATATGGTTGGTTGGGAAACCAGTTTCTTACTACGCAGCCATGCCTGTGCCTATACGTACATACATACATACGTATATACGTACATGCGTACATGCGTACATACATTCGTACACACATACTCACAAACGTACATACATACATACATACATACATACATACATACATACATACATACATACATACATACATATGAACACTAAGAGTATTGATGGAATATTCCTATCAAAATGTTTACCTAGTGCAACTATTCTACTCTCTTCATAAATTTACATTTATACCAGTAATGTTTCGAGTACTCGGTTATGTTATTGAATGCTTGAACGAACATCTAAAAAAGAAAAACGGCATTTTTGAGCAAAATAAAGAAGTCAGCTATCATACACTTATAAAAATCAGTAAATGGGACAGTAAAAGTATGCAAGGCTTTCCAAAGTTCAATATGCAATAACAAATTTTAGCGATGGAACTTTTGTTTATTATTTAGCAACCAAATCCCTTTCTAAAAATAATTCTAATAAATAAATGAATAAAGGATTAAGAAACGTACATACACATATAAACAGGCATATAGACTAACATGCACATTACACATATAATATCTAAGTGGAACAATAAAAACTTACTCGACGTTTCACAAGTTCAATATGTAATATTTCGTTATCTAAGTCGCAATGATGGAGCTTTGTATCCTTGATAGAATGCATCTCCTACCTTACAGAATAACGTCAAATAAAAATAGAAAAGGACAAACATAGAGATAAAGATTGTTGTAAATCAACACGCTGTGACAGAAAATGTCGGCTGTACTATATCAGTGCAGAAAATAATATCCATGCCATCAGAAACTGTACAAGTATATCCACATAAACTTGACACTGTCGCCAAAGCTTTTTGCAATGATATCTGCTGGAAGAATTGTCCTGTTGGCCATGCCCATGGTACACGAGAGCCAGAGTATAAATTCACATGGTGGAACGTTCCAATAAAAACATCAACCTGCAGTAGACACAATTTGCCATATACTGTTCTGTCGCGGGCACACAAAGAAAAGAAACATCATGCATTGTTGTAGAGACCAGCTGTCCGACGGACGTGAATGTCTCGTCCAAAATCGGTAAAAAGGAGAATATCTAAGAAGAATTAATGAGGAGCGTACAAGTCTTGTTACCAGGCTACAGATATTCATTTGTTCCTGTTATCTACATAACAGTAGATATACATACAAACTTAAAAACGATGAAATTTTTTTTAAAAAAAGAAAGCAGCAAACTGATTGTTCTTCAAACACAACCAATTAATGGCAGAGGGAAAATATGCGAATCATTCCAAGGATTCTCCATTTGAGGTTCCTGGTCTAAATGCCTATACACAATCACCTTGTCAAATGAATCATATACATACTTAAACACATAAACACACAACATACACACACATATATATAACTTAAATATACTGCAAAGAAATACATTTCTTTCTTTCTTTCTTTCTTTCTTTCTGTCTTTCTCTTTCTCTCTCTTTCTCTCTCACTGTTCTCTTCCCGTTTCTCTTCTCTCTTGTTTGATTGATTTCACTCTAGAAGAAATAGTCTGTGGTGAATTCTGTCGAAGAATGGGCACCGTTTAAAATTTCCAAGACGAGTCATTTCTTACGACGTTGCCTCTACGACCTGTTCAAAGATTGAGTGCTCAGGCGAAGAAGGAAGGCTATTTGAATGCATATCTGTACAAGTATATGTTTGTGTGTACCTTTGCGTGGATGTGTGTATGTATGCCTCTATGTATATATATGTGCATATATGACAGTACATATGTTGTATATATGTATGTATGCACTATGTATTTATAGACATATATGCTTATGTATATGTATGCACCATTGCATATATATGCATAGTATTGCATTTATAGATGTATATATGTGTGTACATACGAGTGCATATATACACGCGTACATGTAAGTACGTACGTGTGTATGTATGTTTGAATGAATTCATGTATGTCTGTACATACGAGCATTTGTACGTATGTATGAAAGTGCGTGCATATATATGCTGGATGTCCGTGCGTATGTATGTATGTATGTATGTATGTATGTATGTATGTATGTATGTATGTATGTATGTATGTATGTATGTAAGTATGTATGTGTATGTATGTATATTTTACATATGAGCGTAAATGTTTGGATGAAAACATGTACGTTCGTATTGTATGTGCATTTGTACATATGGATGTGCATCATATGTATGGATGAATGTATGAAAATACTTACATATGTATGTATATATGTGTCTCTCTCTGTCTCTCTGTATCCCTCCCGTTTCCTCTCTCTTCCTCCCTTTACCAATTATTAGACAATATCATGTTTATTAAATTATACGTACGGAATTCATAACGCAACAGAAGACAAAATAAATAAATAGAGAAATAAAATAAAATGAAATAAACACAGAAAACAACAAAACAACACTAAAAGAAACTAAAAAAGACAAAACTGAAGAAATACGAAGAAACAATAGCTGCTAACATTAAACAAAGCGTCATCGAAAACACTGGGGTTTCAGCGACGCCATCTTAACCAAAATGATCGTTGACTTAAAACTACTAGCAATCTTCTCAAATACAATTCATCATCCCTTTATCTCCCTCAGCATTGTCTCTCTCTCCTCTCTATTTTCTTGTAGTTCGTCTCTCTTCCTCTTTCTTTCCTTCTTTATTTCATTCATTCATTTATTCCTTGTGTTTGTTTGTTTCTTTCTTTCCATCATTCATATTCGTCTCTTTCTTGCTTGTTTTCTTCTTTTTTGTTCTTTACAATTTTCTCACGTTCTTTCTTCCTCACTTTCTGTCTGCCTTTCCTCCTCTATCTTTCTCCCCCCTCTCTCTCTCTCTCTCTTTCTTTCTCCAAGAACTACAAGAAACTTCTATACTGCTTTAGAGAAATGGTCTATCGACATATTTCGAAGATGTAATTTGTTTCATTCCATTGCACGTATGGCATTTAATTAACAATAATAAACAATATTTAATATTTATCTTGCTTTTTCTTGCTTTTCTCATCTATTCATAGTTCTTTGTCTTCCTACGTGTATATTTGTATAAACACACATACATATATATAGATATGTGTATGTGTACATATATGTATGCGTATATGTTCATGTATGAATGTGTGTGTGTGTGTGCGTGTGTAGAAATATATTCGCATACCCAAAACTTGTATATACTCAGGTACATATATATGTGTATATACATATAATTAAATATGAAAACCAGTACAATATATTATAAATGATTAAAGGTCACACTCGTATGTGTGTATATATACATATATGTATATACATACATGTATATGCACACACATATATACATGCACATATATACATATACGTATGACATATGAGCATATATATATATATATATATATATATATATATACATGTATATATATAATTATATATACATATGTATGCATAAAGGTATATCGATACACACAAATATATATAATATATATATATATATTTATATATATATATATATACAAACTAATAGACATTCATACAATCTTACAGACACACAAACACAGTCATATACATACACACACACATATATATATTACGTATGTATTTTTCTATTAGCTATCTCTCTGTCTATCTGTCCACACACACCAACACACACACATACAAATACATATATTATATATTCATGTATGTATAGACAGACAGACAGACAGACAGACAGATAGATAGATAGATAGATAGATAGATAGATAGATAGATAGATAGATAGATAGATAGATAGATAGATAAATAGATAGATAGATAGATAGATAGATAGATAGATAGATAGATAGATAGATAGATAGATAGATAGATAGATAGATAGATTGATAAATTGATAGACAGATATATTATTTACAAGTGACATTAGTAATAAAAACAAAAGGTTACGTATAGTGTCATCTGGGATTGTTCACAATGTTTAGAACGGAAGCCATTTTAATGTTAATCACTAAGAATTAAGAAAGACTGCTTTGTAAGCGGAAGAAGACACGTTTTTGAAATGGAAATAAAGATCTTGAAATAGGAAGTAGACACATGTAATAGTAGATATTATAACGTTTTATGATGAAGTCTGACACTGTTCATGCTGGGTGAATACTAGCTTAAAAGGTGAAGATGATGTTGTAAGATCGACCACCTTAGTTTTTGTACACAATTATATTTGTAGTCCGTTGTATATATACATACACACAAACAGGCACACACACATACACACACATACACACTACACACACACACACACACACACACACACACACACACACACACACACAGGTGTATGTATGTATGGTATTGTACTTTATTGTATTGTGGTAAATATATATTTTCGGCGAAAACATCGAATTCATGTATATGGTCAACCATAGGTCAAATGAATCGTTCAGTTTAAGTCATGTGCTCTCTGTTTCTCTTTCATTCTGTCTCTGTCTCAAGTTAATTATCCATCTCCATCGTCTCTCTTTCTCCCCCTCTCTTTATTTCTATCTGTCTAACTATCTATCTATTTCTTATCTGTCTATCACTCTTTTTATCTATCTATCATCTTATCTACATTTCCAACAATACTTTCGGTCACTCTACCTCTCTATCACACTGTCTATCTATCTATCTATCTATCTATCTATCTATCTATCTATCCTATCTATCTATCTATCTATCTATCTATCTATCTATCTATTCTATCTATCTATCTATCTATCTATCTAATCTATCTATCTATCTATCTATATATCTATCTATCTATCTATCTATATATATATATATTATATATATATATATATATATATATATATATATATATCTATATATCTATCTGCCCACCCACTCACACCTACCTACCTATATACCTACCTACCTACCTACCTACCTACCTACCTAATTACCTATATGTTTTGTGAATAGAACCATATAAGTATATGTTTGTATTTTAAAAGTTAGTTGTGTTAAGAAACGCAATGTCCATGACTTTTGCACGGACACTGTCATATATTGTATGGACATCAGTCATATTGTATCCAGGCTGGATACAATATGACTGATGTCCAGTTTACGCATTTAAAGGTTATTGTCTGCGTAGAAAGAAGATGGCGATAAGATATCTGAGATCTGGTGCGGAAGCTTGTAACAGGGAGAACTCTGCTGAAAAAAAAAACTGCCAAGTTCTAGGTGGGTGAAGTCGCATCGTGTGTTAGATTTACTACCTAAATGTTAAGTCTGAGCTCGACTTAAAAATGGAAGGATGTTTTATATAAATGAACTGAAGAAGACAGGTCAGTCAGTGGATATTTGGATATTGAAAGGTCTATAAAAGGATGTAAACAGCTTGATTGATAAATTAGACGTAAGTTTTGGTTGACAAGTTTTATAAACGGAGATAAACAACTTTATAAAGGAGATTGGTTTGATAAATTGGGCACCGTTAGATAATTGGGCTTCTGTTGTATTAGTGGAGATTTACAGCCTGGATACAATATGACTGATGTCCATACAATATATGACAGTGTCCATGCAAAAGTCATGGACATTGCGTTTCTTAACACAACTAACTTTTAAAATACAAACATATACTTATATGGTTCTATTCACAAAAATAGTAGACAGACATTGACTGGTATTATGAGTGTTATTCCTATTAGAAGACAACAGCTAAGAACTACAGAACTTTGAGAGAAATGGTTTCTGGATAAAAACGTAAAATTAAATGAAATTTATAGGTTCTTTGTCGGTGTTGACCATGAATCTGCACACATATGTGAAGGAATGGGTAAGTCTGTTTTTTTTTTCCTTTAGAAAGATTGAAAGTTACCGATTCATGCAAGTTTTCCCTCCCGACACCATTGATGTTTACCCAAAGAAAAGATATTCGACCTGGGTTGTCATAGATCGGTACCATTGCCATTACAGGCATTGCTGTCAGAACACAAAAATTCGGAAGAGACATCGCAAGACATCTTATCGAACCTTCCAACAGTTCTGCCAATCTACCGTGCTGGATTGGTACTTTTTTTATTGACACTTGAAAGGAAGAAAGCCAAAGATGACTTCAACAGGATTTGAACTCAGAGCGTAGTGATCCGAATCAAATGCTACGATGCATTCTATCTATCGCTCAAACAACTGAGTCAATTCGTTATCTTTAAGTGTAAATTAAATTAAATTAAACATGTTATAAACACGAATCTAAATGTACTCAAACTCTACTTTTTTTTTCTATTTTGCATTCGTGTGTGTAAGATTTGAATTTCGAGCGTAAAGAGCAAAGATGAATGCTCCATAGCTACCTATAAAATTTAATTTAGTTTAAATTTTAGAATGAAACATCTTAATTTTTCCATATATATATTTTAGGATAGTTTTCCCACAATTGTACAGAGCAGCGTTTTCAAATTCCAATATTTTCAAATATATCGTTCACCAGTCTATTTATCCCATTTCTTAACAGTCGTAGAAGCGCTTAAGAAAAATTATCGTAGAATTTACATTTGTTCCTTAATATCGATATTTTATTTAACTTGTTTCAAGGACTTAGCGATGAAAAATTATAGTTAGCTCCTTTTTCACCTCGTTACTAGAAAGCATCTCTCTTCAGAATACAGTGAATTTTCTTTGGGCATTTCAGCGAAGATAACTGTCTGTTGAATAAATTGGCTCGGGTCCTGAGAAATGGATTTTCCTTTCGAGAAATAGATTTTCCTTTCAAAATATACAAAAGATTCTCAAAAGGAATCTTCACGAATAAAGTCGTTCAAAAAGAACTTTCAGGCAGATTGCAGTCACTTCATTGTGATCCATTATTTGTAATGTAAATCTCGCATTAAATCGGATTATCTGCTATTATAGCAAACCCAATTCTTGACTGATACCTTATTTGCAGACAAAGTGCGGATTATATTGAACCTATTACTCGAGTAGTACTTTATTTTATCGATCCCGAAAAGATGGAAAACAAAGTTGACTTTGACAGGATTTGAACTCAGAACGCAAAGAGCCGGAACGAATATTACGTGGCTACCAATAAAATATCCTTCAGCTTCTCATCTTCATACATGGCGGTAAATGACTGCATACATATATTTTAAGTAAATGTTTTCGGCTAACTCTCGCAATATATTTCATCTCCTCCTCTTCTTCCTCCTCCTTCTATTCTTTCTCCTCCTTCTCTTATTCCTTCTTCTTCTTCTTCTTCTTCTTCTTCTTCTTCTTCTTCTTCTTCTTCTTCTTCTTCTTCTTCTTCTTCTTCTTCTTCTTCTTCTTCTTCTTCTTCTTCTTCTTCTTCTTCTTCTTCTTCTTCTTCTTCTTCTTCTTCTTCTTCTTCTTCTTCTTCTTCTTCTTCTCCTCCTCCTCCTCCTCCTCATCCTCATCACCATCATCATCATCATCACCATTATCATTCTTCTTGCTGCTGCTGCTGCTGCTGCTACTACTACTACTACTACTACTACTACTACTACTAGTCTGTCTGTCTGCCTGTGATAACCTGTTTGTGTTTGTCTCTCTGTCTGTCTCTGTCTGTTTGTCACTCTGTCTCTGTCTCTCTCCCCCCTCTCTCACTCTCTTTCATATTTTGCTTTTACTTGCTCTTCTTCCACCTTCTTAGAACATAAGGCATTGAATGACGTCTCCAAGGACTCAGTACCACATCTTTTTTATTTACCTTCTCTGACCATTAGCTAGTTTCGTGGGGCGGTGAGCTGGCAGAATCATTAGAGCGTCGGACAAAATGCCTTTCAGTATTTCTTCCTGCTCTTTATGTTCTGCGCTCAAATGCCGCCGCGGGGTCAACTTTGCCCTTTATCCTTTCAGGGTCAATAAAATGAAGTATTAGCCAAGTACCAGAGTCGATGTAATCTTACCCCAACTACCTTAAAAATCGTTTGTCTCGAGTCATTGCTTTGTTCAAGGAATAGAAGCAATGATTTCAAACTCTGTGACCTTTCCAATCTGGTTAAATTTTGTGATTAACATTCTGTCTGCATAAATTGGTGGATGCTTCAGAGCTTCCAGTTTGTGGGGGTGAGTAAAGTATTTAGGGTGGTAGTTAAGATGATTCACTGCAATTAAAACTAGTTGTAAGCGATCTATCAATCCACCCACCCGCATGCCTACCTACAGTCCTACCGACCTACCTACATATCTATATGTTTTGTGAATAGAAGCATATAAGTATATGTTTGTATATTATAAGTTAGTTATGGTAGGAAACACAATATCCGTGACTCTTGCAGTTCTTCACAGGTTGGATACAATATGGCTGATGTATTTAGGGTGGAACAATTAAGATGATACATCGCAATTATGCAGTTGTGGAAAGGACTCAAGGAATGTGTTCAGAAGGAGTAATCTACAGTCCGTTAGTGTAAAAGAGCAGAGATCATTGTAGAATTTGTAGAAGAAACAGGAGGACGTGATGATATGTCGATGGGTCCATGGTTGTAATAATATTCGTGTAAGTGAAATCTTACCTCTTTGATATCCATTGTTTGGATATCGTCCAGAATTAGTGCTGTTTCATGGTATGGGTACACTGATCTGGCCTGACTGATCTAGCGGGGGTGCTAACGTTAATTTAAGTACACTTAGGTTGTGTAAGCAAGGGCTCCAGCGAATTGTTTTCCTGTAAGCCTGTGATGCTGTTACAATGACCCTTGCCAAAATGTATGACGGTTGCCAAAATGTATGGGATGGGGTGGGGTTTGGGTCTATAGAGCTACAGATGCATTGAACAAAGGACAGGAGTGTATAATGTCTTGCTCAAATATCCTATGTCCCTTCTGTAATTCCACTATCTGCCATCATCTATCTACTCCATAGCCAAGTAACTAAGGCACCACCAGTGGTAAAATCTTAAATTAGGGTTATTCTGTTGAGAGGTGAACGTTATGACCAATCGTCTATTCCATCTCCGCAGAATAATATAACCTCACAACATTTCAATCAAAACAGCAACATCTACCCTCCCACCTCCCCTTCTCTCTCCTCCTCCTCCTCTCTCTCTCTTCCTCTCTCTCTCTCTTTATCTATTCCGTTCGATTCTACTTCCCAGTGTCAGTTGAAGTGGACAATTACACAATGTAAATTTAAGTGACTACTTAAGTATGGATATAAAGTAAATGTTTATATCTATCAGTCTGTCTCTCTCAATGCACATAATTACATACATACATACATACATACATACATACATACATACATACATACAAATATACATACGTACATATATACGTATGTATCATACACATATATGTGTGTGTGTGTGTACACATACATGTATGCCTGTGTGTAAATATATGAATACATGCATGTGTGTGTGTGTTTATATATATATATACATACATACATACATACATACATACATGTACACATACACATATTACATATACACACATTTGCATGCAGATGACGACATATCTATGCGTGAACACCAGTTGAAACCTATATGATGGTTACCATGGTAATAAAATTGCAGAAAGAATCGATAATTTTATGCTATATACCTCAAAACATTGGTGAAGATATCTATAATAGTATTGCTTTCTTCCTTTTCTTAATTTACTTCCTTCTTCTTCTTCTTCTTCTTCTTCTTCTTCTCTTCTTCTTCTTCTTCTTCTTCTTCTTCTTCTCTTCTTTTCTTCTTCTTCTTCTTCTTATTCTATTCTTTCTCCTCTTTCTCCTCCTCCTCCTCCTTTTCTTCTTCTTCTTCTTCCTCTTCTTCTATTCTTTCTCCCCTTTCTCCTCCTCTTCTTCTTCTTCTTCTTCTTCTTCTTCTTTATTCTTAACCACAACCCCTGCCACCACTAATCACCACAACCGTCACCACACCACCACCACCACCACCACTAACACCCTCACCACCACCGTCACCCCACGACCACCACCACCACCATACCACCACTACCACCACCACTGGTTTTGCAATTTCTCATCGTAATGTCGTCCCAAAGTCCCCGTGTGGTGAATAAGGAAATTATTATCATTATTAATAATAATAATGTGACTATATGTCGTCGTATTTTCAACAGCTTTATGCAAGTTTCTGCAGTACTCCAAGGTGTATAACGCTATTATCTTTTGAGGTGTATAACGCTATAATCTCTTCTATTACTGCATCTGCTTTTGTTGTTTCCTGTGATACTTTGGTGTTTTGTCTATATGTTGTGTGGGTTATGCTCTGTGAGTGTGTGTTGTATTATTTTGTTGGTTGGTGAGTGTGTTATGTCGGGTGGTGATTATGTACAGTAGGTGTTGTACGGGTTTGTGGTATGTGTTGTAGCATCGGGTGGTGATTGTGTAGTATATGTATTGAGTGTTGCGTATATAACTGAGTGGTAATTACATAGAATAAGGCGGCGAGCTGGCAGAAACGCTAGCACGCCCAGCGAAATGCTTAGTGGTATTTCGTCTGCCGCTACGTTCTGAGTTCAAATTCTGCCGAGGTCGACTTTGCCTTTCATCCTTTCGGGGTCGATTAAATAAGTACTAGTTACGCACTGGGGTCGATATAATCGACTTAATCCGTCTGTATGTCCTTATTTGTCACCTCTGTGTTTAGCCCCTCGTGGGTAGTAAAGAAATAGGTATTTCGTCTGCCGTTACGTTCTGAGTTCAAATTCCGCCGAGGTCGACTTTGTCTTTCATCCTTTCG
>NC_042998.1:143488264-143505764 GCF_006345805.1 Octopus sinensis | reverse complement strand
GTGTCTAGATGAATGGTTTCACATGTTGCATTGACCGGAAGTAAGGGTTGGTGACAAGTAAGCTACCTAAAGGGTGTGTGTGTGTGTGTGTGAAGGCAGTGTGTGCGTGTGTATATGTATGTATGGGCGAACGCGTATGTGTGTGTGTGTAGACAAACATGCACATGCGTATGATGGGAGCGTGTGTATGTGTATGTATGTGAGTACGATGTATGTGGAACGATGTGTGTGTGCGTGTGTGAGGATGTGTGTATACATATGAGAGTGTGTAAAGCTGTCTAACGTATAAGTCTAACGAGTGTGAGGTTATCAGTTGTGTGTGTGTGTGTGTGTGTGCAAACACGTGTGTTGCAGCTAATATGTGCGTGTATATTTTGTGCGACTAGTGTGTGAGCGAATGTGTGTGTTTGTGCTTAAAGTATTTGTGTGACACTGTTGCGTCTGCGTTGTGCGTTTTTGCGCGCGCGCACACACACACACACACATATATATATATATATATATATATATACAGAGAGAGAGAGGGGGGAGATTGATACATAGATATGCATACATGCAGACATACATTCATTTGTACATACATGATGGTTGTCTACTCCTTATACAGAGTTTTACCATCTCCTGTTTTACCACACCTTAGCACCATCATGGCGTCTGATATGACTTTTTAAACCAGACAATGTTCTGAAAAGACACCCACATAGATTGCACCTCTGATTTGGACCACCAATACCTGCAGGTGAGTTCTGCTCTTTGTGGATCTTAACATGTCTTTTGAGGCCTCCGTTGGATTTGCAAACCTTCTGGCATACACTGCAATTAAAGGTGTACAAAGACATATAGTCAGAATAGTTGGTGGAGGTTCGTTTTCCATGAGTTCGCAGATGAGATTTGAGGCCAGCCAAAGACAGACATGGTCTATCACAGACTGTGCACACAAAAAGTTCATTGTCATTCACCTTCTCGATCGTTACTTTCTTCCTTAGATCTCTTTTGAGTCTTACGTTATCCTGGCCTCTTCAAATGATTTTACTCCACTCCACACCTTTGTTCGCCATCCAACTCGATCAGAAGGGTTTCTATATCTTCTGGAACCATTCCAAGTGACTTCATAGTAGTCCATATGCCATTCTTAAACCTTTTTTTAGGTTTACGTCGATAGCATTTCTCCTCTGCAAACTCACCATAAAACAGCTGTTTCGACATGCGTTCATCTACCATTCGAACAATATGGCCACACCTTCTCGATTGGTTCCACTAAATCATAGCCTTAATTGAGGTGATGCCTGTAGATGCAAGAACATCTTCGTTTGGAGTAAAAGAACTCCATTAAATTTTTAAAATGCGATGAAGGCATTTTTGGTGGAATTGTTCTAACGGTTTAAAATGCCTTTCCTAACAAGTCCAGGTTTCACATGAATACAACAGGGATGGTAAGACAAATGATTTGTAAAGAGCCAGCTTTGTATTCATATTTATATGTCGCTGGCACCAAACGAATGACTCCAAGCCACCAACTGCTGTTGCTGCCTTTGAATTTTCAGCTGTATTTCTGTACCAAGATTTCCATCATTTTGAACAGAGCTTCCACGGTAGACGAACGAATCGACAACCTCAAGTAACTTTCCCTTAACAAAAATTTTAGTGGGGTTACTAACAGCACCACACGCAGGTTGATGCATTACAACTGTTTTTTTCAAGTTGATGGTCAAGCCCAAATCATCACAAGCTGAATCAAATGCAGATACAAGAGTTTGCAGACCTGTTTCAGAATGACTGACAAGATCGTAATCGTCAGCATACAAAAATTCCCTAATGAGTGGAGTAAAAACCTTCGTTTTGAATGTCAGTCTGGTCAGATTAAAAGCATTCCTGTTGTTCGATATTTTATGTAAACGCCCTCCTCAGAGTTTTGAAAAGCATGTGACAACACAACAGCAAAGTATATTGCAAAGAAGGTGAGTGCATCAAGGTCTTCTTGCTTTACTCCATTTTCCACAGCAAAAGATTCAGAGAGCCTACCACCAAAATTAACTCTAGCTTTCATATCTGACCATGTTTAGAAATTTTTCTGGACAACCTATTTTCCTTAGAATTAGCCACAGAGCATTTCCATTAACAGTATCGAATATTTTGCTCAGATCAACAAAGCAATGGTATAGAGCAAGATTCTGTTCAATTCACTTTTATTGTAATTGTCTGACAATAAAGATACAATCAGCTGTGTCCCTGGATGAACGAAAACCACACAGAGACGCAGATACTATATTTGGAATTATAAAAACATTTTTTTCTTCTATGAATGAGCTACTCCGCGTCGGTCACCGGAGTGATATTTGATCCCTTTATAGAGTGTCTGAGTGTCGATTTGGTGTCTGGAATGGGAGTGGCGGTTTGGTGTCTGGAATGGGCAGGTAGAAGCTCTTTAACCTTGGTTGGTAATCTACCTAGGAGAAGGAAATCTCCGAAATAGAACCTGAGATCTTAGAAGTTCCTGGTTTTGTCAATTTTCATGTCACACCGGCGAAAGTCTTCTTGGGCCAATAGGTAGGGGTAATGCAGTGCAAGCTACACCCACTGAAAATTATTCATCTGCACAGGTACTTCCTGTACTCCAAATCTTAGTAAAACCATTGAATTTGGTTGGTTGGCAGAAACCTAAAAATGCACTTGTAACTTACTCTAAAATGCCTCAAACAGATTCAGTATATGGCGAAAAAGGCTTAGGAACGTCAGGGGAACAGGTCTGGCTCAGCAGGTGTCCCAGTATATCACAGGCTGGACCCGTTCGTCATCCTGCCACTGTGATCAAACAATCTTCAAGAAAAAGTAAAAATAAACATCCTTTGAATTTCGGTTGATGGAATGTGCGCACACTTCTTGATGATAATTTCAACAACAGGCCAGAAAGGCGTACTGCACTTATTGCATGTGAGCTCAAGAAATATTCCCTTGATATAGTTGCGCTCTCTGAAACTCATCTCTCTGGTGAGGGTCAAGTAAATGAATCTACTTATGGTTATACTATCTTTTGGAGAGGCCTACCTAAGGGTCAGCGTAGATAATGTGGTGTTGGATTTACTCTCAAGAATACATTAGTATCCTCCATTGCAGGGCTTCCAAGTGGTATATCTGAATGAATCATGTCATGCCGTATTAAACTAACAAAAGTAAATACCGTTGTCAGTATTTATGCACCAACAATGTCCTATTGAGGAAATTACCAATTTCTGACAAGCTGGTCATATTGGGAGATTTCAATGCAGGAGATGGAAAGGACTATGGCCTGTTTTAGGTCGACATGGGATTGGAAATGCAATAAAAATGGAATAGCTCTTTTGATGTTTTATACTGAGAATAATCTAATCTGGTTGTCGTCAACATTCTGAAAAATAAATATAGAACCACCTAGATGCACCCGAGATCTAAGCATTGGTATCTCATAGATTATATTCTGATCAGAAAACATGATATGAAAGGTGCTTCTAGCGTTCGGCCCATGAGAGAGGCAGAGAGCTGGACTGACCATCATCTAGTCCGTGGAAAAATAGATTTTTCGATAATGCCTAAAAATCAACAGTCTGTTCGTAAGGTACCCAAAAAGTTGAATGTTGCAAACTTTAAATTATCAACTCGCAAAGATTCCACGAAGCTATAGAAAGTATCAATCTTGACCCAAACAATCTATGGGAAGATTTCAAAACAAAAATATTTCAGGCTGCAAGTTTGTCTGTGGGATTTAAATCTCATAAATCCAGTGACTGGTTCTCAGATAGATCAGCAGAAATTCATGATCTACTTTTAGAAAAACAAAATTTAGGCAAAACACTTCTTTCTCAGTCCTTGAATCCCAACTCAAACGAAACTTACAGAAAGCTGAAAAGGAAATTGCAGACTGCTCTAAGGAAAATTAAACAGAAATGGTGGAATGATAGAGCAAAAGGGGCACAAGAAGCAGCTGAAAGCAATGATGCCAAGGGTTTGTACTCTTATGTTAAGGAGGTATATGGCCCAAAATCTTCCTCAATAGCTCCAGTGAGAACAGCAAATGGATGTTTTCTTCTGACTGACATTGCTTCTATTCATAAGCGTTGGATAGAACATTTTTCTGCACTTTTGAATAACCCATTATCCGTTGACATGAGGACGATAGAAAAAATTGAACACTTTCCAGTTATAGAAAAGATGGCATTTGAGCCCACTCTAAATGACATTTATTTGCTGAATAACAATAAGTCTCCAGGATCTGATGGAACATGTACAGAAGTCTTGAAATATGGGGGTGACAAAATGTTTGAACTTTTAAATATATTAATTTGTCGCTGTTGAAGAACTGAGAAAGTGCCGCAAGACTGGATTGATGCCATTTTAGTCTCCTTGTATAAATCGAGGTCAAAGGATCTGTGTAGTAATTTTCGTGGGATTTCGCTTTTGTCTGTGGTTGGGAAGGTACTTGCCCGCATTTTGTCAAAACGTTTAAATACCTTTGTAGTTCTAAATATATATGTGAGGTCGCTTTTGAGTGCTACTGGTTACATGTAATCCAGTACAACCTGTCGCATAGTCGGGTCGTCGGCCACTAAACTGGCAACCCCACCAGGCTTGCTTGGTGAGGAGGGTGTTGTTGGACACCCTGCGGGATGAAAAATAATACCAGTCAAAGGGCGGATGAACTTCTGAACAGTCAACGGCCATCCAACAAAATGTCTGTAAATATGTATATAGCTTTTCTTTTTTATGTGTATATATGTTTAATTTTACTTTATATATATATTTATACCTTTTAATTGCATATCTTTTACTTTTCTTTATACAATATTATTTATATGTAATTCTTATTAACACATCCTACTTTTTTTGTTTTTATATATACATATATATATGTGTGTGTGTGTGTGTGTGTGTATTTTTAATTTTATATATATATATTTATATTTATTGCATAACTTTTTACTTTTTACTTTTTATATTTATGTATAATTCTTATGTATATTTGCAAATCATACATATACATACATATATACATGCATGTATACATACATACATACATACATACATACATACATACATACATACATACATACATACATACATGCATACATATACTCATACATACATGCATACTTATATATATATATATATATATATATATATGTGTGTGTGTGTGTATCTTTGCATGTTTGTTTCATTGTACACATTCTCTGATTGTTGTTTCGTGTCATATTTCTACACTTATTCTGGCAACTCTTATATTTGTTTCACATCATAGAATATTTATTTGTTGCCTCTTTGTCGCACATTCTTTCTTTTACTTGTATGTGTATGTGCGTGTGTCTTTATTTTTTCTATGTATGTATGTATGTATGTATGTATGTATGTATGTATGTATGTATGTATGTATGTATGTATCTATCTATCTATCTATCTATCTATCTATCTATCTATCTGTCTGTCTGTCTATCTATCTATTGTCTGTCTGTCTATCTATCTATCTATCTATCTATCTAACTCTGTGTCTATCTATCTATTTATCTAACTAACTATCTATCTATCTACCTGTCTGTCTGTCTATCTATCTATCTATCTATCTATCTATCTATCTATCTATCCATCTATCTATCTATCTATCTATCTATCTATCTATCTATCTATCTATCTATCTATCTATCTAACTCTGTGTCTATCTATCTATTTATCTAACTAACTATCTATCTGCCTGTCTGGTCTGTCTGTTTGGTCTGTCTGTCTTTTTATCTATCTATTTATCTATCAATTATCTCCTCCCGCTTTATCTGCTTCTTTCTCCATTGCTTTTTTTATATAGAGACTTTGCACCTCCTCTAAATTTATATTCATGATATATAGTCTTTAATTCTTTTATTCTTTTACTTGTTTCAGTCATGTGAATGCGACCATGCTGGAACACCAGCATTTAGTTGAACATATCGACCCCAGGACTTATTTTTTTAAGCCTGGTAATTATTCTACCAGACTCTTTGGCCGAACCGCTAAGTTACGGGGGACATAAACACACAATACCGGTTGTCAAGCGGTGATGGGGAGACAAACAAAGACACAGTCACACACATAGATATAAATATACAATATATATACACGACGGGTTTCTTTCAGTTTCCGTCTACCAAATCCACTCACAAGGCTTTGGTCGGCCCGTTGCTACAGTAGAAGACACTTGTCCAATGTACCACGCAATGGGACTGAACCCAGAACCATGTGGTTGGGAAGCAAGCTTTTTACCATGCAGCCACGCCTGCACCTATATAAGGGTGAGGTGGAGGAAAGACTTCGCTTTCTTTCAGAAATTAATTCATTTTTTTTTCGCTCACTCACTCTTAATTTCATTTTATTTTATTTCACTTATATATTTGTTTTTCGTGGCTTTCATATTTCAAGCTATAAAATATTTTCAGCTTTTTCTTTACTATTTTTCGCTCTCAATATTCGTGACTTTCTTTTTTGTGGCTTTTAGTCATTTATTTATAAATTTATCTTTTATTTGTTTCAGTCATTGGACCGCCATAAGGTACCGACTTGAAGCTTTTAGTCGAAAAAATCGACCTCAGTACTTATTTTTTATACTTATTCTAGCGGGTTTTTTTTTATCTAACCGATTAAGTTAAAGGAACACAAACAAACCAACACCAGTTGTTAAGCGGTGGCGGGAGACAAATACACACACACGCATACACTCACACATAAAACTATAAAAAAGCATATCAGTATTGAGTCAAAGCCTTTTGCATAAAAACTATCGAGGATTACCCAAATGTTTTCAATCCAATATTTACTAGCTACTTTTTTTATACTTTTATCTAAGACGTTGAGCTGGCAGAATCGTTAGCACTCCGGACAAAATGCTTAGCAGTATTTCGTCCGTCTTTACTTTCTAAGTTCTAATTCTGCCGAGGTCGACTTTTCCTTTCATCCTTTCGGGGTCGTTAGAATAAGTACCAGTTGAGTACTGACTGATTGTAATCGACTTAACCCCTACTCCGAAATTTCTGGATTGTGCTAAAATTAGAAACTAAAATTTCAGGGCTTGTACTTATAGTAGAAAGGATCATTATTAGGGCGGCGAACTGGCAGAATCGTTAACACGCCAGACAAATGCTTCGCGACATTTCGTCCGTCTGAGTCCACATACCACCGAGGTTGACTTGCCTTTTATCCTTTGGGGGTCGATAGAATAAATACCACTCGAATATGGGATAATTGTAATCGACTAAGCCCCTTCCCCGAGATTTCTGAACTTGTGCCAAAATTTGAAGCTAATATTTATAGTTTTATCTACTTCAAGTTCTACCGTTTAGAAAAAAAAAGTCCAATCATTTCGATAATTCTTATTTCTTTACTGCCCACAAGGGGCTACACACAGAGGGGACAAACAAGGACAGACAAACGGATTAAGTCGATTATATCGACCCCAGTGATAACTGGTACTTATTTAATTGACCCCGAAAGGATGAAAGGCAAAGTCGACCTCGGCGGAATTTGAACTCAGAACGTAGCGGCAGATGAAATACCTATTTCTTTATTACCTACAAGGGGCTAAACATAGAAGGGACAAACAAGGACAGACATAGGTATTAAGTTGATTACATCGACCCCAGTGCGTAATTGGTACTTAATTTATCGACCCCGAAAAGATGAAAGGCAAAATCGACCTCGGCGGAATTTGAACTCACGACGTAACGACAGATGAAATACTGCTAAGCATTTCGCCCGACGTGCTAACGTTTCTGCCAGCTCGCCGCCTTTCATTTCGATAATTCTCTCGAAGTTTCTAAATTCCTATGGTATATTTATACTTATCCTCAGTTTCTGTCGACCAAATTCACTCACAAGGCACTGTCCAGTCAAGAGCTATTGTGGAAGGACACTTACCCACGGTGTCTTGCAAAGGAACTAAACTCGAAACCTTGTGATTACAAAACGAGTTTGTTAACCACACAGCTATGTCTGCATCAATTCATTAATTTTTAAGTTCATATTTTCCCTCTTTAGCTTCTACCTTTCCTAAATCTCTACCCATTTCTTCTCCTCTTTCTCCCTTACTTCTCCCTAAGCCTCTCGTTCCACTTAATATATCATTCGGCGTCATTCCCTCTTTATTCAACTTCGCTTCATCGCTTTTCATTTGGGGTCCATTTTAAAATTTAATTTTTCTTTAACATCCTTGTTTTCCCTTTCCCTTTTTATCTCTCTTTTAAAATATTTTTCTTTTCCTTCCGTTCATTTCTTTCTTCCTTATATTTTCTCTTCATTTTTATTTTTTCGTGTTTGTTATTCATTTACCTTGTACTATTTTTCACTATTTTTATCATATTTTTTCTGTTTTCTTTTATCTCAATTCGTATTTTTTCAATTTCTTTTCGTTTGTTTTACCAACTTCTTCATCAGTTTCCTCTTTAAGATTTTTCATTCAATTTCTTCTTCTTCTCCATTTTTTTCTCAATTAAAGTTTTTGGGAAAATTTCTTTGTCTTTTTCTCCTTCGCCGGACTTTCTTTCTTCCCTCATCCTCTCTTTCTTTCTTTTCCCTTCTCTATTTCACTCGTTTATACATATATACACACATCCAGGCACACACATATGCATATATATATATATATATGGGCGTGTGTACATACATATATGTATGTATGTATCTGTGTATATATGTATATAGTTATTTGCGTATGTATATGTATGCATATGTATGTATATATATATATATATATATATATATATATATATATATATATATATATAATATATATATATATATTCACACATATATATATACATATGTATATACATATATGTATGTATGTATATATATATATATATATATATATTATATATATATATATATATATACACATACACATATATACACATTTACGTATGTGTGTGTATGCTTCCCTCCTTCACATACACTTTCTCTCCCTCTTCTCTCTCTCCCTTCTCTCACTTTGCCCCCTCTATCTATCTATCTATCTTTCTCTGTCTTTCTCTCTCAATATACAGCTCTATCAATGAACCTTCCTCTTCATATCACAATTTCTGTCTCCTTCTTAAACCCCACCCGCCTGCCGTTCCTTCGCCACCCTGATATTAGTCAATTTCTGAAGTGCCCTCACCCGACGTCATAAAACCATCCACCCGAAATGAACAAAAGGAAGCAGCTACGTTATAGCCAGGACCGTAGCAACAACAACAACAACACTAAAAAAAAAATGCAGAAAAAACACACAACAGCAATAGCAGCAACGACATGCAACAACAACAGCAACAATATAAAAATGTACAATTCTGACAACTGCAACAACTGCAGAAAAAAAAATTACAGCAGCAAGAAATGCCAAAAATAGCATGCAATGACTGAATTCACAGAAATGGCAGCAAAAACAGAAACAACAGCAACAGCAGCAATAGTAGCAGCAGGTTATGTAATGCGAAACGCAACACTAACAACAACAAAACATAAAAGAGAAGCAGAAGTAGTATCAATAACAATACCAAAAAAAAACAGCATCAATTTCAGCTGAACAACCACCACCACCACTACCACCAGCCTCTTCTTTTTCACTCTCTTCCACACCATCATCATCATCATCATCATCACCACCACCATCCTCCTTCTCATGATCATCACTGACATAGTTATCGTCATCGTTATTGTCAGCGAGGGCAGTTGCAGCAGCAGCGGCAGTAGCAATTTCAACTACAACACAAACAATATGAACAGTAATCCAACCGCAGCCATCACTACTAGCGCCAACATGAGAAGCGATATTACAAGCCAACGAATGTGCCTCAGTTAAGTCGTGCGATTTGCTAGAAGTAACAACCAAATCCCCTCAAATTTCATTCAACCTTTAAGAAAAAACATATTGGCTAATATAGTCCTAAATGCACGAAGCTTTAAATACGACGAGATGAAAGGTTTAAAGATAATATAGTCCTGAATACACTGTGCCTTATATAAAATGAGATGGCCACGAGTGGAACATTATTGAGCAAGGATTAAACATCAGCTGCAAAAAGGACTTGGATAACAATACCAAAAGCATCCTAACAAGATTCCTACCTTCACGTAGTACCCGACAGAATGGCTTACATTTCTGACCGGAACAAACGAAACAGCTACGTCAAAATAGTGTTACACCAGAGTATATTTGAAACATTGAACACTGGAGCCGTTCGAAGACCTATACAACATGGTCACACGCCACTGATTTTCTACGCCGTTACTGTTAAATTACACCATAGCAATCCCTTGGGAGCAAGGATGGTTGTCCACTAGATTAAACTTCTGTGGAGTCGAATATGGCTAGGTAGGTCAATGTGAGATCCCCAAAACTGGTCGCTGACATGACGTTTTCGGAAGTAGATCTGACGTGTTGGTCACTTTCCCATTCCTTCTAAGTTCATGATTTTCTTTGAGATATTGTGGCCGAATTGGATGCTGGAATTGTCGGTGCTGGTACAGTAATGCACCCGCTCAAATATTCAGTCCTCAGAAGAGTAGAGGTTTTTAAAAAAAAAAAAGACTTGTAATCTTCAATTCGGTTTCCGAGCCTATCTTTCAGCTTGGGTAATGATCAAACGTTGGGTAATGATCAAAAGAGTACGATCTTGAATGCAAGCGACCGAAAAAGGAGTTTCTCCGAATATCAAGGTGTCTCTCCAGGATTTAGGGATCACAGCTTCAGTACTACGGACATGTGGTCAGAGTGTCGTAGGAAAATATCACAAGACGGATTCTTCAAGCCGAACAAACTGGCTAGAAACGTAGGGGTAGATCAAGCACAAAATGGTTGGATAATATCCAAAGTTTCAGTTGGTTACGCTTGGCAATCTAGCAGGAAAATGTAACGACGGTTGCTTCTGATAGGACCCTGTTGAGGAGGTGCCTGAGGACTCACTGAAGTGTTTTGCTCAAGAACACAATGCACAGCCCAGTCCGAGAATAGAAACCATAAACTTACGATAGTGAATGTAACACCGTAACCACTAGGCTACGCAACTTATTATATTCTTATACTTCATAAATTGCATCCAGTAAAATGAAACAAAAACAAATCTTTTGATAACCAACTTATTGTTCATTTACGTCCTCCAAGTATATTTGATCCATCGTCATGTTTCTTCAACAAAACTTACACGGCCTTCTAATATTCTTGATCCTTCAATCACTTCGTGTTCATATATCACCCACTTCATACTATCACTAACTTGGTTGTTGTCATAGCTTTTTTCAAATGCTGAATTAATAATTTTTTCCAACCGTTCATCACCCTCCCCTACCTCCAGAACTCAGATCTAGCCTCTCTTATCTTACAATTTCCTTTTCGCTTTCTATTTCAGTTAGCCTGCGACATCTACGACATTATCCTAATTATCGATGCCATAGAAACCATTCCGTAACTAACTGCACCAATAACACCAGAAAACCGATAAGAGACATCTCAAACACTCGGCAGTTTTTATTCGAGAAGAAATAAACCGATATTCTATTTATTCCACAGATTATTGAAATAAATGTATTCAGAGATTAAATATCCGTCTTTTTCTGCTTCAATATTCGTAATCGTCATTTCAATTAATGCATGATTAGTTTCATTAACTTTATGGAATTGAAAACAGAGTTGTTGTTGTTGTTGTCGTCGTCGTCATCATCATCATCATCATCATCACTTTCATTATCATCATCATCATTTTTGTTTCATTTTCCGAATCTATATTTCTATTGTATTCACTTGTGTAAAAGTAATAACTTTTCTCTCTTTGACTTTACGTTCTTCAATTCAATTTCTTCCATATTTTCTTTCCTTCCTTTCATGTTAAAATGTTAAAAATATATTTCCTTTAGCTATCTCTTCTTTCGTTCTATAAGCAAATAAATCAAAATTATCACACAAAATACAGAACCATTTGTTTTATGTAAGTTTGTTAACAAGAAAAACTATTACATTTGCTTATATAATTGTGTTGATTCTTTGGAGGGTAATTATGCCAATAATAAATACTCGCACTGGTTCTATTTCACTTCTTTATTTATTTTTCAATTGGTTCACTATTTAACCAAGTAAGCGTTCGATTATTTGGTTAATCGTACGGTTAATCAGTCAAAGAGGCTTGTGAAAGTTCTTTCGTCTCCCGGTCTGCTTCAGGCCTGTCTCTTTCTGAGACAAACCTGAAGCAGACCTGGAGTAGAGAGGGCATATCATTGATGAAGTCGCAAATGGCGACGAAAGAACTTTGACAAGCGTAACTGATTGACAAATTAATTGATTGATTGATTGATTGATTGATTGATTCATTCATTCATTCATTAATCGAACGATTAGTGAAACTATTTAGTAGTTAATTGGTTGAGTAGTTAACAAATTGATAGATAATAAAGGAATGAAATACAACCAGTGCGTGTGTTTATTATTGGCACAATGACCCTCTTGAGATACAACAAAATACGTTTTAAGACACGAATTTACATCAAGAGTCGCAAGAACTTTGCCGGCCAATTACGAAAGCTTATATACACTGTGTAATGTACAAACCCATATACACGTACACAAGATACACATATTAAACACATAGACACATACTAAACACACACACACACACACAAAGATACAGACGTAAATGCATGCACAGATAGGGATACACGTGGAACAGAAAGTCGTTGAAGAGGTCAAAGAATGTGTGATGAAAGAACTCTGACAAATAAACTGATGATGATGATGATGATGATGATGATGATGATGAAGATGAGAAAATACACAAGGCCTAAAATTTGGGAGTAGGGGAGCAGTTGATTACATCGACCCCAGTGTTCCACTCGTACTAAACTTCTCGACCCCAAAAGGATGAAAGGCAAAGTCGACCTCGGTGGAATTTGAACTCAGAATGTAAAGACGGACGAAATGGCCCTAAGCATTTTGCCAGGTGTGCTAACGAATCTGCAAGTTTCAGCAAATATTCTGCTCAATACCACAAATTTGCTTGTCAGTTGTTTGGGCTTAACTCGTTGAGCATGTTCCTTAGTGGCTAATGATATGTGCATTTCTGATCACCAGTAGAAGTAGTGGGGAAGCATAATAAGTGTTGAGAGGAATTCTTTGGGGTTTGGATAATTCACCTCTGGAAACATGGGCGTTTCGTTCAACGTCCTTAATCAACCCTTATTCAGGGACCTTTTGAGAGGGATGGTCTAATTGACCCGAAGAAAATTCTAACTGGGCCCTACATGCAAGGTCATGTTCTGTTAATTTTGATATGAGATCACCATAGTTGTGATGCATGTGCTTGGTGCACCCTTATCAGACAGGTAATCATGATGGGTATATTGGGCTTCTTATATTTTACCCCAGTGTCACTTTGATGGCATGCATTGCTCTCTCACTCAATAATAATAATAATAATAATAATAATAATAATAATAATAATAATAATAATGATGATGATGATGATGATGATGATGATGATGATGATTTGACTTTTTATTTGTTTTATTTGTTTTTTTAAATTTATGTATTTATTTTTTTATTTTTATGTATTAGACATTCACTAGTACAACACAAAAAAAAAAAAAAACCAAATATATGGCACAGAACTTCCAACCTGTTGTCTCTTGAGGTCTCTGGGTAAGACTTGGAGCCAACTTGTACAGACATAAAGCAAAAGTCAAACATAGAATAATAATAATAATAATAATAATAATAATAATAATAATAATAATAATAATAATAATTAAAGACCAAAAACATTAAAGGTGCCAACTCGTACTATGTTACTCACTTCACTTTTCAGGACTGAATTAATATATTTATTTCTGCTGCTATTGTTCAGCAGGTGCTGCCTGAGTGATACCATACGGCATTCGAAGGCCGTCTGCACTGATCTCAGGCCTCTACCACCTTCATTTCTTCTTAGGTAGAACCTGTCAACATCACTATTTCTGTGGAAGTTGCCAGTTGTTGTCAGGATTTTGCGGGTTTTGATATCTATGGAGTGGATTTCCTCTGCAGACCAATCAAGTATCCCAAATGTTGGGATCAGCACTGGTACTGCAAATGCATTGTGGGATATATGTTTTGCTTTGTTGTAAGAGGAGAGTTCCGACTGCCATATTTTCCTAAGTCTGGTGTAATATTATCGGGTCACTGTATCTTTATTCACACTGCCTTCATATGATACATTTTCGTCTATGCATACATACATACATACATACATACATACATACATACATACATACATACATACATACATACGTACATACATACATACATACATACATACATACATACGTACATACATACATACATACATACATTCATACATACATACATACATACATACATACATACATACATACATATATACATACATACATGTCCTGCAAACCTTGGTGAAACAATATTCTTTGTGTGGAATGGGTGAGATAAAGATATCATTGCTGCACAGGTTTTGGGTCTGGGGGACTGACTTACCTCGTTCTATAACCAAATATGAACATTCCTTTTGGCCAAATTCCATGCCTATATCAGCTGAAAATATTGCTATTAATTCCAGTTGTATTTTGGCATTGTTAACACTTTTAGCATAAATCTTCAGGTCGTCTACAAAGAAATTATGAGTTACATTGATATTTCTGGCAGTTGAAGATCCTAGCATGTAACCATTTGTTTTCTGTAGTAGGAACGACAATGGATTCAATGCCAAAATGAAAAGAAGTACAGAAATGCTATCTCCATGGAATATTCCCTTTGTGATGCCTGTACTATTAGAAACAATTATTATGTTCTCAGTTGGAAGGGTGAGAATAGTTGTCCATGTCTTTGTGAGTCCCTATATAGCAACAATTAAAGTAGTAGGTACCTTTGCCAGATGTAAGCACTTCAACAGCCATGAATGAGGGACAAAGTCGAATGCCTTCTTATTGTCAAGCCATACTGTCACAAGGTTTCTGCGTTGTTTTCTTACTTCAGACAGTACAGCTTTGTTTATTAAAAGTTGATCGACACATACCCACACTCCCTTCTTTCTACCAGCCTGTTCATCAGTCACAATGTTGTTCGACTCACAATGGTCCTGGAGGAATTGGTTGAGGCAACTTGTGTACAGTTTGTATATAATGCTCAGGCAAGCAATGTGCTTGTAGTTTCCTGCCATCTCGGTGATTTCGTTTTTGGCAACAAGATTTGTCCTTGCTGTAACAAGCCAATGTGGTATATCAGTCTGATCTTCCATAGTCCTTTTGAACATATACATCAATTGGTTTCTATAAAATGTCAGCTTCTTGTACCAATATCAGTCCACTAGGTCCCTGTGCCTTCCCACCTTATAGCGAAAGATCCTGCATCAAGATGGCATGTATGTCTGTATGTATGTATGTATGTGTGTATGTATGTATGTATGTATGTATGTATGCATGCATGTATGTATATATGTATGTATGTATGTATGTATGTATGTATGTATGTGTGTGTGTGTGTGTGTGTGTGTGTGTGTGTATGTATGTATGTATGATTTGTAGTGTATTGTATTTGGGTTAACAAGAGCGAAAATACTCTCAGCAGAGACGAGATTATGAATTGGTGTCAATTTTCGCTTGATGCCTTTTTTATATATACTACTGGCTAGTTGGTTCTCCGTCACTTTCAACGACGAGTATTCAATTGTTCGATCAACTGAATTACCTGCTCATCGAACTGACGTGTAAGTGGCTGAGTATTCCACAAACATGTGCACCCTTAACGTAATTTCCAGCCAGAATCGTTGTGACAAGGCTGTACCTTTTGCATTACTAGTAAAATCCACCCCACAGGCTTCTGTGCAGTTTCCGTTTTACCTAATTTCCAGCCAGAATCGTTGTGACAAGGCTGTACCTTTTGCATTACTAGTAAAATCCATCCCATAGGCTTCTGTGCAGTTTCCGTTTACCTAATTTCCGTTTACCTCTATATTTCTATTGTATTCTATGGTATTTACTTCGAGCGATTGGAGGTTATAAAAAAATCACATTTACCCAAGATATCACCTAGTAAGATCGAACTCAGAACTTCTCGACGTTTTTAGCGAAACGAACTTCTAGACGTTTGTAGGGAACTCAATATCACAAATACCCGTCTCCCCTACAGAATTTCAGGTTTGCAGCATATGTATTATTTTATAGTTTCCTACATTGGCAGCAAGGCGGCGTGCTGGCAGAATCGTTAGCAGGTCGGTCAAAAGTGCTTAGTGGTATTTCTTCCGGGTCTTTACATTCCATGTTCAATCCCTAGGATCGATGTATCCGACTTACCCTTACTTTCAAAATTGCTGACCTCGAACCCTGTAACAGACCGGTATCCCATTCAGAGGTAATTTTGGGATCTCGGCCATTTATATACGTCATGGAAACCGGCAGTCCTAAGGCTTAAGGAAATAAAAAGCAAGAAAGACATAGGTAGTGGGGCATCAGAAGTATTTAATGCTGTTCTTGAACATTTTTATTTGAAAGTCTTTTGGAGCAAACTTGCCTTTTCCCCTGTTGTGGCCTATAAACTAAAGGCTAGTAATATCGATTTAATTGATTACTCTCTTCCCTGACGTATAAATTTGTGGCTTGTATTAATGTAAAAACAAACAATAATCCACATCTGTATAGTATGCATGCTAGTGCAGTAAAGTGTATGAGCAGTGTTTTTGTTTTGTTGTTGTTGTTTAGTGCTAGATCAGCCTAAATCAAACAGAATCATTTTCAAAGATACAATAGGCGTAGACATGGCTGTGTGGTTAAAATGATCGCTTTGCAACCGCGTAGTTTTGGATTTCGACTTTTGGATTTTCACAACACGGCACCCTGAGTATATGTATTCTCGTATAGCTTCTGGTCGAGTAGTGCCTTGTGAATGAATAAAGTAGATGGAAATTGTGTGGAGGCATGTTGTGTATATATATTTATCTGAATGTAAGTGTGCATATATTTATGCGTGTATATCTTTATGAAACTGTGGAAGCCTGTCGTATATATATATATATGTGTGTGTGTGTGTGTGTGTGTGTGTGGTGTGTGTGTGTGTGTGTGTGTGTGTGTGTATTTGTGTGTGTGTGTGTATATGTGTGTGTGTGTATACATACATATTGGGCCATCCCATAAATAATGCGGTTTTCAGTTGCATGAACTAAAAGTCGGAGGTGGACGGGATAAACTATCTGCATCAACTTGCTATAAAAGCAGGTAGTAATTTTTCCTTGTACTTATTCTTGGTGCAAGTTTTGAAGAGAGCAGCTCAATTTTAACAATTATTTTTTCAGTTATAATGGAAGTGACAAAGGAGCATATTCGGTGTATTTTGCTTTATGAGTTCAATAAAGGCAATAACGCAACGGAAAGTGTAAGGAATATTAATATATGGGGATCGGACAATAAACATAAGCCAGTGTCAACCGTGATTTCAGAAACTCCGGGTCGGAAACTAAAGCCTAGAAGACGAGCCTCGTTCTGGAAG
>NC_042998.1:143471376-143483164 GCF_006345805.1 Octopus sinensis | reverse complement strand
CCTCTTTTCTCTCTCTCTCCCCTCCCTCTTTCTCTCGCTCCCTTCTCTCTCTCTTTCGCTTTCATTCACTCCTTGACGAAGGACTAAGATCCGAGACGTCAAACTGTTCACTCATCACGGCAACTGAACTTATCAAACTCTCCTATTCACTTTCGTTGATATAGGCCATAATTATTTTGATAGGATAACATAACATATCGTAAGACATGTCTAAGAGTGCTACACAACTTAGAGTGTCCTTCATTGTTTCAACAGTCAGGTATGTAGTAGTACTACTACTAGTAATAGTAGTGTAGAATGTAGTTCCGGGCGGTTTTAAAACTGATTTTAATCTCAGTTTCAAACCAGAAATTTTACGAGTACGATAAGGAAGGAACTAATCAATTATTAAATTCACTGACTGGTACTTTATTTTATAACCCCCCCCCCCAGAAAGGCAAAGTTAATTTCAGTACATAGCGAACCGAAAAAAAATACCGCAAGATATTTTTGTTTTCTAACAATCTGATGGTTCTGTGCGTTGCTACCAAATTTCATGGGCACTATTGCTACGGCGTCACTGTTGCCAATGACAACGGAAGCCACTAATAACGAGATACAATAAAGCAACTGGTGTTCATGGAGGAAGAACAGGGAAGAAATGGCGATGGGTAGAGATGGAAAAACAGAGAAACGAGTAGGAGCAAAAGAATTCAGTATTTAATTCTCTCTCTCTCATTCACTCTATTTGTTTATTTCGCTCTTTGTCTCCCTCTCTCAAGCACTCTATCTGTTTATCTCTCTCTCTCTCTAGATATGTGTGTGTGTGTGTAAAATTAATACCGATCACAAAAGTGACGAAAGGTACTGACTAGCACCTCTTATGCTAATTTTATTTATTTATGCGCCCTTTTCAAGTCTAGCCAGACTCATGGGCCCGGTTTCCCGGTTTCTGTGGCGTATGTATTCTCCCCAGCGTTACCCAAGAAACAGGAAGAAAGAGAGAAAGTTGGGGCGAAAGAGTACAACAGGGGTCACCACCACCCCCTGCCGCAGCCTCGTGGAGCTTTAGGTGTTTTCGCTCAATAAACACACACAACGCCCAGTCTGGGAATCGAAACCGCGATCCTCCGACCGCGAGTCCGCTGCCCTAACCACTGGGCCATTGCGCCTCCACTCAAACGCTAATATAAGAGTTAAATTAACTCCAAAGCTACTAAAGCACTATACTTAATGACTGAGAAAGGGAGGTAAGTCTCTAGCGTATATAGCCGTGTCACGATTTTAAATTAGGGTGTAGACCACCTTAATTCTCATCATTAATTCTCTTAACGTTAGGGTTAAACTCAACTTCCGTAGTCAATCTTATAAGAAAAACCGTTGAAAACATGTGCTGATTTTCAAAACAGTAAAAGTGTAACCAACAAATTAAAAGTGTAGCTTATTGGCAATTAAAACCTAAAGGCAAAATTTATAGAGGTCACAAAAGTAACGAAGGGTAGTGACTAGCACACGGCTGTACACCTCCCTCTGTCAGTCATTAAGTATAGTGCTTTAGTAGTTTTGGAGTTAATCTAACTTTTATTTTAGCATAAGAGGTGCTAGTCAGTACCCGCTGTCACTTTTGTAACCTCTATTAATTTTTCCTTTACGTTATAATTGCTCATTAGCGACCCTTTTAATTTGTTGGTTACACATTTACAGCTTTAAAAATCAGCACGTTTTCAACGGTTATTCTTATAAGATTGACGAAAGAAGTTGAGCTTAATCCTAGACAATAAGAGCCGCGGATGAGAATTAAGGTGGTCTACACCAAAATTCGAAATCGCGATACGCTAGGAACTTACCTAGCTTTGTCATTCATTACGTATAGCGCTTTAGTGACATCTATTAACTTTGCCTTTAGGTTCTAATTACTAATAAGCCACCCTTATATATATATATAAGAACTGCATTAGGTATGATTAGTGTAATTTTGGTAGTAATGACTTATGTCCCTCTTAGTGTGAGGCATTTATGTATAATAATGCCCTCTATACAATATAAATATAATTAATATGTTCAAAAGGAAAAAAATTATTTTCGAATTCTTTTCTCTTATGAGGTTTTTCACGCTAACTACCTGATAATTTCTTGTTAAGATTCCTTATTAAGAAGTTATCCTTATTGTTAAATTTATACATATATATTATATATATATATATATATATATATATATATATATATATATATATATATATATATTATATATATATATATATTTATTTATATATATGTATGTATAATATCATATATAGGCGAAGGAGTGGTTGTTAATGTTATTCTTTGCACTAAGCAAGTCGCACACTATTTTGTAGCTGTGAATTATTGCCAAAAAGAGCTCAACTGTAAGGTAAGGCTTTTGATTTTGGGCCCAATGGGGGTTTGTTGTTGGTGTGTAATATTTTTTCCAGGCAAGAGATGCTTACTGGATTCTAGACATTTTTGTCACCAACTTTTGGTGAAATTTGTGGAAGCTGTGTTCTAGTTGCTGTGTTGCTGTTACTATTGGATGTACCAGTTGGCCTGGAGTACCTAGTGGCCGAAAAATTTGTGTCTGCAGTGTTCTTGAACTGTTTTCTTTCCTTATATCTTTTTTTTATGACTTTCATTGAAATTTTTTCTTCCAAGAACATGGCGAAGAAACAAGACACTGTGTTGGAGTGGGAAATTGTCCCACGTAAACAGTGGATAAAAAGTCTTGAGGAGAGGACGGTGGTGTTGGGAACGTATTCCAAGTCGCTCGACATCGTCGCCTTCTTTAAAAAGATCGATATTGAGAGAGTTGGCGAAATACATGCCAACTATAAAATTTATTTCCAGGGGTGTCAAATACGCGACGGTGTGGTTGCTATTTGACACTCTTGAAGAGGCTCGCAATTTTGCAAGTCAGCCCTTAGAAGACTTTGTGTCCCGATGAACTATAGTAAGAGGTTTATAGCCTCAATTGGTTTTATAAAAGAGGTAAAAAGAACAATGTTCTTGAAAAGCATCGATCGGCGGGCGTCGATTGCTTCTCTCATCAATATCATAATTTTGCTCATCATTTATTTCATTTGTGTTTTTGTCCAGCCCGCACTTGCTACTTGCACCTATCTTTGTAATGCCTTTATGGCAAATTTTATGAAATAAAGTAGCTTGCTTACGAACCACATGTTTCCGGGTTCAGTCCCACTGCGTGGCACCTTGGGCAAGTGTCTTCTACTATAGCCTCAGGCCGACCAAACCATCGTGAGTGGATTTGGTAGACGGAAACTGAAAGAAGCCCGTCGTAGATATGCATATATATGTGTGTGTGTATGCGTCTCTATGTTTGTATTTGTCCCCCCCCCCCAAACCGCTTGAGAACCGATGCTGGTGTGTTTACGTCCCCGCAACTTAGCGGTTCGGCAATAGAGCCTGATAGAATAAGTACTAGGCTTACAAAGAATAAGTCCTGGGGTCAATTTGCTCGACTAAAGGCGGTGCTCCAGCATGGCCACAATCAAATGACTTAAACAAGTAAAAGAGTAAAAAGAGAGTAAAGAGTATATATATATGTATAAATTTATACATATATGTATGTATATATATTTATACACATGCATATGTATGTATATAACAAATATATACATACATATATATATTTTTGTGTGTCTGTGTTTATCCCCCACCACCACCACCACAACCACCACTTGACAACCGATGTCGTTTATGTCCCGTAACTTAGTAAAAGAGTAATAGAAGTACTAAGCTCAGAAAGAATAGGTCCTGGGGTCCATGTGTTCGACTAAAACCCTTTAAGGCGGAGCTTCAGCATGCCAACAGTCAAATGACTGAAACAAATAAAAATAAAAGTATACAAGAATATGCACACACACTTATGCATACGTACATAAATATAAATTAAAAAGCGTAACTTAAAAGCCACAAAATCATTGTCTTAATGGCTGACGAAGGTAAGTCTCTAGTGTACCGAGATTTTGGATTTTGATGTAGACCATCTTAATCCTCATTGCGGCTCTTAACGCATAGGCTTAACCTCACCTCATAAGAATTCCGTTGAAAACGTATGCTGGTTTTTAAAACGGTAAAAGTGTAAACAACAAATTAAAGGGTGTGGCTTATTAGCAATTAGAACCTAAAGGCAAAATTAATAGAGGTCACAAAAGTAAACAGAGGGTACTGACTAGCATCGCTTTTGCTAAAGATAAGAGTTAAACTAACTCAAAACCAATACTGCACTGTCTTAAGTGACTCACAAAGGGAGGTAAGTCCCCAGCGTACATAGCCGGATCGCGAATTCGGATTTTGATGTAAAACATCTTAATACTCATCAGCAGCTATTAACGCCTAGGGTTAAATTCACCCATCTCTGTCAGTCTTATAAGAAAAACCGTTGAAAATGTGTGTTGATTTTCAAAGCGGTTTTCTTATAAGACTAACAGAGATAGGTGATTTTAACCCTAGGCGTTAAGAGCCACTGATGAGGATTAAGATGTTTTACATCAAAATCCGAAATCGCGATCCGGCTTTGTCAATCATTACGACAGTGATATTGTGGCTTTTGAGTTAGTTTCGTTCTTATCTTTAGCAAAAGCGGTGCTACCCAGTACACTCTGTCACTTTTGAGATGTACATATGTGTGTGTGTGTGTGTGTGTGTGTGTGAGAGAGAGAGAGAGAGAGAGTGTGTGTGTATGCATGTGTATATATATTTATGTGCATACATAAAAATGTATATACACATTTGTATATACATACATATATACATGTATATATATGCATATATATATATGTGTGTATATATATGTGTGTATGTATATATATATATATATATATATATATATATATATTATATATATATATATATATAGGCGCGGGTGTTGCTGTGTGCTGTGTGGTAAGAAGCTTGCTTCCCAACCACATGGTTCCGGCTTCTGTCCCACTACGTGGCACCTTGGGCAAGTGTCTTCTACTATAGCCTCGAGCCGACCAAAGCCTTGTGATTCGATTTAGTAGGCGGAAACTGTAAGAAATATGTATATATGCGTGTCCGTGTTTGTCCCGCCCCACACCATCGCTTGTCAACCGATCTTGGTGTGTTTACGTTCCCGTAACTTAACGGTTCAGCAGAAGAGCTGGATAGAATAAGTACTAGGTTTACAAAGGATAAGTCCTGAGGTCGATTTGTTTGACTAAAGGCGGTGCTCTAGCATGACCCCAGTCAAATGACTGAAACAAGTAAAAGAATAAAAGAATAAAATAATATACACACATACTTAATATACAAATATACACACATACATAATATACGAATATACACACATACATAATATACAAAAGCCGCGCGCGCACACACTCACACACAAGCACAAACGAAGGAATCTATGCATAATGCATGTATCCATCGCTGGAACGTATAATGCAATATACATATATTTATTTGAATTATGAAATATACGCACATACATTATGCACGTTCATACTAGCACACGCATTCACATATACACTCTTATACACGCAGTTTACAAATATATATCCGTCAATATGGCTACCTGATATCTTCTTCTAATTCAAAGAATGTATTCGTTGGTGTTTGCATACAATAGAGAGAAAGTAGGGTGAGAGGGAGAAACTTAGAGAGAGAGAAAGATCGAATGAGAATGTGAGGTGGGTGAGAACTGAGAGGAAGAAAGAGACAAGAAGAGAAAGGAGAAAGAACGTGAATGTGTTTATGTTTGTATGTGTTCGTGTGATTAAGAACGGCATTACCTGAAGACAAGCGCAGATAAATTTTATGAAATATTTATGTATGTTGAAGTTCTACGCATATAGTATGTGCGGTTGAATGCATATATATGCAAATATAAACAGACACACACACACACACAACCACACACACACAACACACACACACACATACACACACACACACACAACCACACTCACACACATACATTCACATACGTGAAGCCAGGTGCAGACGAATTTTATGAAATACAGATTTTTTTAATCTCAACACAAAATATATATTCAGTTAAAGTTCATGCTAATGTGTATAAGTATATATACATGTATATCATATACACATACATATATATATATATATATGTATGTATGTATGTATGTATGTATGTATACAGATATATGTGTGTGTGCATGTATGCATGTATGTATGTATACACTGGCGCAGGCACACGTAAACACACACACACACACACACAGAGAAAAAGAGAGAGAGAGGATGGCCATCCGTGTTTCATACTCAGAAAGACATACTACTGTGGTTTTTGTTTGAGATAAAATCTTTTTATACGAGGTCTGATCAATAAGTATCCGGACTGTTGCTATAGTAACGAAGCACAGTGAAGCTGCTCGGCACAGATTGGCCTTGAACTCTGCTGTGCATGCGCACCAAGTTTTAACTTTCTGGTTCACTTCCGCTGTTTACAGCAGTGGAAGGAAGGAAGGTGTGCAGCGTGTGGTCGTCGTATTGACTGTGACAGAGAAAGTTTTCATGGCGATACCTGCTCATAGGCCCGCGCAAAGTTGCAGAAAGTGTATGAGGCACACACAAGTGTACAGGCGGTTCAGAAGTTTCCAAGATGGCGGAAAAATGTCGATATTGACGAACGTTCTCGGAGCCCACAACCAGCAGAACTGAGAAAAACATTGCAGATATGCGTGCAGATGTGAAGAGAAATTGTCGAATCCCCATCCGTAAATTATCAGGAAATATGCAGATTAGTTACGATTCAGTTCAATCCATTATCACTGAAGATTTGGGTATGAGACGCATGTCTGCTAAGTTCGTGTTAAAACTGCTTTCAGCTAACCAAAAAGATACTCGGGTTTCAGTTGCACAAGATCTCATTGATTGTGTTGAGAACGATGAAAATTTTGTGTAGGCCTCTGAGTAGGTATTACCAAGCTTGTGGCAAAATTTGAAGCAGATTCTCTGCTCAACTTTCTCTGTCATTGTCAATGCGACGATCACACGCTTAGTGCGCATGCACAGCAGAGTTCAAAGTCAATCTGTGCTAAGCTGCTTCACTCTGCGCGCTTTAGCTTCTTTGTTATAGTAATCAAACAAGTTGTTTTAAAAACATAATATTTATTGAAGCAATGCGAACATAGCAGTGACTGCATTGACTGAGATTCGTTTCTTTCTTCTAAGAGCTCATCAATAACGTGTACCCATTTCTCATAGGCTTGAACGAAATTCATGCTTCGATATATAAGAAACAGTAAATGCATTCACTAATTTTGAGGAATGCTTTCCGGGCTGTGCAAGACTCGATAAACACAATTGAAACAACATCAAATCAAAACGGCCATCTGTGTATCATGTTAGATGTATATGCATCATTGAAAGGCATGTTGCTGGGGTTTAGGCTAAGAGAAAATCTCTTATGAACATGTTTTAACAACACAATATTGAAGCGGAACGCGTCGCAGCAGTGACTTATAGGAATGTTAGATACGAAAGAACTAGACACGGTCGACATTTTTGCTGGTGTCGTTCTGAAGGCCAAGAGACCAGGGGTTCGTGACATTAAGAAATAAGTTACCGGTAGTGATGACAAAGAGGTAGCTGATACTCTAAGTGGTAAACGAATGAGGCTGTCAACTGATAATGAACAAGAAAAGCGCAATAAAATAATTACTTCTTCAATGGATGTGAGTTGTTTTGGTAAAGCCGTTTTGGCGACATCTATTTGGCGCTGCTAATTCATTGCTAGCTTTTTTGATGTTACACGTTGTAATGTTGGTCTCATTCTCCCCCAACTCTCTCCTTCTCTCGCTCTTTTTCTCTTCCTTTTCCTCTTTCCCCCCCCTCTCTCTCTCTTTCTGTTTATGCGTGTGAGCATCTTTCTTTATATGTATGAGGAGAGGAAAGTGTTTATGTCAGCCATGTCCAATTGATAAATTGCAATCTCTCTGTCTGTCTGTCTCTCTCTCTATCTATCTCCCTCTCTTTCACTCTCGTTCATTCACTCTATCTGTATATTTTTATGTGCATATTTCTGCGCATGTGTGTAATTGCCTCGAGCACCAAAAATGTATGGTTGTCAAAACAGATTGATTTCCCACTCACCAGTGCCAAATAGCCAGCGTCCAATCAGCTGTGCCAAAAATCCTTCAAAGATTCACCTCGGCTCCTATATGGAGAGTTGGATCTTCCATTAACCTTAATACAGAAAAAAACCCCGTTTGTCCTGAATAAGCACTGTTGAAAATGGGGTACGCTTAATACGTCCGGCAGTTTTTTATGCCTTTAAAATATGGTAAGGGAACAGACCAAGAAAACAAAGAAAAAATTGTGTTGAGTTTAAAATGCAGAAAAATTTGAACTAGTTTCTCAATGATTCACTTGGCAATTTTTTTTTGCCTCCCTCACTACAGAAGCAATACATGTATCAGAGATAAAATTATCAACGACACTGATTCTATAGAATTCACAGAAATATCTATCTTGTACCAATCTACATCTGTGTTCTTGAAAAAAGTATTTTCGTTGGATGTGATCTAGAATAGAAAGAAAATATGCCGTGTTTCCGAATTAGATGGAATAACTTTACTATACTAAAAATTTAATGGGCACGAAGAGAAAGAGAGAAAGCGAGAGAAAGAGTGGGAGAGAGGGGGAGGAAAGGGAGAGAGAGAGCGATGTGAAGATGGAGAGTGAAACGAAGAGAAGAGATGTAATTAATAATTTGATAAAGAAGATAGTGATTAGTTAAATTTGTTAATTAGATAGATCTGGTTGGTAGTTAGTGGAGTAGGTGGGCATATAAGATAGAATCAAGTTATCAATCATAGTTTCATATACATGTGTGTGTGTATTGTGTGTATGGATGTATATATATACATATATTCATATACATGAGATATATATATATATATATATATATATATATATATATATGTGTGTGTGTGTGTGTGTGTGGTGTGTGTGAAAGTGAGCGAGAGGAGAGAGAGGCGGGGCAGGCTGTGAAATAATCAATAGTTGATGGGTACTGAGTAGAGAAATAGGAAGTCACAAAGAGAGAGACAGAGAGAGAGAGAGAGAGAGAGAAGGGGAGAAAGAGAGTGGGTACAGAAAAGTGTTGAGAGGAAAAGGAAAAGAAAGTGAAGCGAGTGAGAGAGAAAAGGAAAGACGTGATAGGAGAAGATTGAGGTAAACGCGAAAGAATGTATGTTTCCCTGGAAAGGGAAGGCAACTTGATGTAATACGTGTTATGAAAGTTTAATTTACATTAATAAACTGATATAGGTGGGGCTTTATATATCCTTGTGCGAAAAATTCCATCTACACTGAGTTAATAAAACGTGTGCATGCATGTGTTGCGAGTATATATATAATTTGTATGTATATACATATATATATTATATATGTATATATATGTGTGTGTGTGTGTCTGTGTGTGTGTGTGTGTGTGTGTGTGTGTGTGTGTGTGGGCGCTATGGCCCAGTGGTTACGGCAGTGGACTCGCGCTCGTAGGATCGCGGTTTCGATTCCAAGACCGGGCGTTGTGAGTACTTATAGAGCGAAAACACATAAAGCTCCACGAGGCTACGCCGGGGCGGGGGGGAGCGAACCCTGCTCTACTCTTTCATCACAACTTTCTTTCACTCTTTCTTCCTGTTTCTGTTGTACCTGTATTTCAAAGGGTCGCTCTTGTCATATTATGTGTCACGCTGAATATCCCCGAGAACTACGTTAGGGGTATACGTGTCTGTAGAGTGTTCAGCCACTTACACGTTAATTTCACGAGCAGGCTGTTCCGTTGATCGGATCAACTGGAACTCTCGCCGTCGTAACCGACGGAGTGCCACATATATATTGTTTAGTTGTTTGTAAGTACTGATATAAAATGGCTTTTCGATTTGGAAAATCTTACAACGAAAGAGATAAAGACTGAGAATTGCCTGACACGCCACTCATCCAATGACTTAATTAATTATTTATAAGAATATATATGTATGAAGTAGCAACACATTTAAATTTTTTTATTTTCTTAATAAATAAATATGGCAGCTGACAAACATGGTGGCGCTTCAGAAAATTTTTTTTATTTGTTTATTTATTGCCTTTCATTTTTTGGTGGTCGATTAAATAGTGTACCAGTTAAGTCCTGAGGTCAATATAATCGACTTAACTCTACCTTCGAAATTTCTGGCCATGACCCAAAATTTGAAACCATTATTACCTCCGCCTTCGCTAAGGTGGAGGTATTTTTTTCAGTCGTGTTTGTTTGTTTATCTGTGGACAAGATATCTCAAGAACCGCTTGATGGATTCGGATGAAACTTTCAGGGATGTTTAGCCTCGTGACAGGCACGAACTGATTAGATTTCGGGGTCGATCCGGTACCGGACAACGATTCTAGTTTATTTTTCTTGTTTTTTTGTTTTTTTTGTTTTTACTTAATTTTTGAGAATGGTCAGGTTCATTTTTAGTATTTGCATTTGTGAGAGCAGTCGAGCTTATTTCAGATATTCTCATTTTAAAAATCAGCTCTTGCTAATCGTTGAGAGGATGATGATGTTGCTTTGGCGGAGGTTTGCGCTCTCGGAATGCTCTTGTTATTATTATAATAATAGTTGTTGTTGCTGTCGTCGTTAATGCAACGAAGTGGCAGAATCTTTAGCGCGCTGGACAGAATTTAGCGACATTTCGCCCATCTTTACGTCTTGAATTCAAATTCTGCCGAAATTGATTTTGCTTTTCGTCATTTCGGGTTCGATAAATAAGCACTGGTGGGGGAAGGGGGTCGATGTAATCATCTTCTCCCTCTCTCATATTTCAGGCCTTGTGCCTATAGTAGAAAGGATTATTATTATTATCATTTTTTTTAAACTCAGGTATTTTATTGGAACTCTTGGAGTCTTGCATGCGCAGCTGGCTTGCTACCTGCAGCCTGTGGCAGCATGCTATCTGTTCTATTTAACGATCTAAAACTTTACTAAGGAATCTGACGGTGCTAAGGAGGCAAATCTTTTGTAACAGTTCTACTAGGCACTCAATTCTCATTTCCTTTATATTCCTTTTTGATGCCTTCTGATACTGTCTTCAAGGACCCAGCAATAGTTGGCACATTATTGTTGTTGTTGTTGTTGTTGTTTTGTTGTTGTTTTGTTGTTGTTCTATTATTATTATTATTATTATTATTATTATTATTATTATTATTATTATTATATTAAGGCGGCGAGCTGGACGAAATGCTTAGAGGTATTTTGTCTGCCGTTACGTTCTGAGTTGAAATTCCACCGAGGTCGTCTTTGCCTTTCATTCTTTCGGGGTCGATTAAATAAGTACCAGTTACGCACTGGGGTCGATATAATCGACTTAATCCGTTTGTCTGTCCTTGTTTGTCGTCTCTGTGTTTAGCCCCTTGTGGGTAGTAAAGAAATAGGTATTTCGTCTGCCGCTACGTTCTGAGTTCAAATTCCGCCGAGGTCGACTTTGCCTTTTATCCTTCCGGGGTCGATTAAATAAGTACCAGTTACGCACTGGGGTCGATATAATCGACTAGTCCGTTTGTCTGTCCTTGTTTGTCCTCTCGGTGTTTAGCCCCTTGTGGGTAGTAAAGAAATAGGTATTTCGTGTTCAAATTGCGCCGAGGTCGACTTTGTGTTTCATTCTTTCGGGATCGAAAAATTAAGTACCAGTTGCGCACTGAGGTCGATCAGATAGAATGGCACCCTCCTCCAAAATTTCGGGACTTGTACCTAGAGTAGAAAAGGGATTAAAATGGCATAGTTTTTTTATTCTTTTATTTTTTC
>NC_042998.1:143456376-143468876 GCF_006345805.1 Octopus sinensis | reverse complement strand
GCACACACACACACATACACATATACACGCACATATAGGAAATCGGGATGTGCTGGAGCCGACAGGTTGCACCGGGTGGGAGGAAATTGCATGGGGGAGTTGGTGACAACCTTTAGTATTTGTATATATATATATATATATTTGTATATATATTATATATCCATATATATATACATATATATATATATATATATATATATATATATATATATATAGATAAATAGATAGATAGATACATAGATAGATAGATAGACAGATAGATAGATAGATAGATAGATAGATAGATAGATAGATAGATAGATAGGTAGATAGATAGATAGATAGATATAAGACAGACTTCTTTCAGTTTCCGTCAGCCAAATTCACTGACATGACTTTGGTTTGCCGAAGGCTATAGAAGAAGACACTTGCTGAATGTGCCACGCAATGGGACTGAACCCGGAACATGTGGTTGGGAAGAAAGCTTCTTAGCACACACCCACGCCGGTGCCTATATATATATATATATATATATATATATTATATATATATATATATATATATATATATATATATATATATATATATATATAATATATATATATATATATATATATATATATATATATATATATATATATATATATATATATTCAAAATGTGACCGCATGTGTACCGTTGGTGATTTTTTTTCCCCCGTCTTCCCTTCTCTGGATCTTTCCTTTTCCTATGTTTCTGAGGAAGAGCTCCGCTAGAAACGTAAAACCCTCCTTCTTCCCTTCCTTCCTGAGTGTCCAATAATACTATATTTGTTCCACGTTCTCGCGTTGTTGTGTTTTCTCTTTGTGTTTTCATATTTGGATTAACTTTATATATATATATATATATATATATATATATATGTATGTATGTATGTATGTATGTATGTATGTATGTATGTATGTATACATACATACATACATATATATACATATATACATATACAAACACACACATATATATATATACGTATACACATACACATATATACATATACATATATATATATATATATATATATTATATATATATATATATATATATATATATATATATATATATATATATATATATGGTATGATATGCCACAAACTGCGTGACCTCGGCATAGCTGGAAAACTTGGAGTGTGGTTGCATGACTTCCTGAAAGATAGGAGTCAGGCAGTAGTGGTTAATGGAGCCACCTCTATGAACACACAAATAGTGAGCAGTGTTCCACAGGGCACTGTCTTGGGACCACTGCTTTTTGTAGTGGCCCTCTCAGATATGCTCTCAAATGCCCGGATAGCCACTCTGGCCAGCTATGCAGACGATACGAAAGTCTCGCAGAAAATACAGAACCCCAGCGATGTTGCACAACTGCAGCAGGAGTTAGACTCAATCTACAGATGGGCTGAGGATAATAATATGCAGTTTAATGCTGAAAAATTCCAGGCCCTGCGCTACCAGCATCCAAAACTGAATATTAAACTTACAGGATACACCGGTCCACAGGGAATTTCAATCCCAGAGCCTAAGTCTGTGAGGGACCTGGGTATCGACATGAGTGATGATACCTCTTTCCAAGTGCACATTACCAGGATGGCGACAAAGTGCAGACGACTGGCTGGGAGGATTCTAAGAACATTCAGAACCAGAGATAAGGAAACCATGATAGTCCTCTGGCGGACATTCGTCCTCAGCCGCCTGGATTACTGCTCACAGCTATGGCAACCCACCAGTGTAAAATTAACAGCGGACCTTGAAGCAATCCAGAGAAGATTCACAAAGAAGATCGTCTCTTTGCAACAGCTCAGCTACTGGGAAAAGTTGAAACAGCTAAGACTCTACTCCCTGGAGAGAAGACGGGAGAGGTATGCAGTAATATATGTCTGGAAGATCCTGGAAGGAATTGTGCCAAATTTTGGCATTGTAAGCTACACCAATGCTAGAACGGGACGACACTGCATAGTGCCAAAGATCCCAGCAATGCCATCACGCTTCAGGACCAGCTTCCGCAACAGCCTGGGTTTCAAGGGCCCACAGCTTTTTAATATTCTTCCAAAGAGTCTGAGGAACTTGCACAAAGTAGATGTAGCGGTTTTTAAATTAAAGCTGGACATCTTCCTGTCAAGAGTCCCAGATGAACCTACCTCACGGCAAGAGGTGCAAATGAGAGTAGCTATATCAAACTCCATTCTTCACCAAGTGCCACATATTAGACGAGGTTCGTCGTAATAACAGTGTAGCACAAAACGGCGGTGCATCAGCATGGCCGCAGCTCTGAGCTGAAACTAAAAAAAAATACATATATATATACATATATATATATATATATATATATATATACATATACATAAATATTATATATACGTATATATGTATACATAAATATACATAGATATACATGCATACATATACATACATACACATACATAAATATATCATAGTGAAAGTATTAATGGTTTCACTATTAATACTGAAAGTATTATCGCACATTACAATAGAGATGTTATTGTTTCACTTTTGACACGTAATACTGAAATAGTGTAAGAGATAAAAGATAGCTCTGAGCACGCATTAGGCAAGAAGCTGATTTTTTTTTTTGGCCCATGACACTGCATGGACCCTTAGTAAGGAATGTATAAAATTTGGGTAGTTCTTGAGTTTTAGTGATGCACACATACAGACAAACAGACATTCTCAGTTTTATATGTATATTATAATAAGAGATATATACACACACATATAATCAAGGTGCAAGAATGGCGTACTCCGAATGAATAAGGTGATGTGATCCGGTGGTAGAAAGAAATCTAAGAATTAGGTACTGTAAAGCCAGTCAGAACACACGCTCACACATATATGTATAGACACGCACACACACACATAAATATATATATACATACATTCATACATCTATATATACATGCACACGTCCACACGCTCACACATACAAATGTTAGCGTGTGCCTGTAAGTATGCATGTGTATTTACGATTGTATGTGTATATATGTCTTTGTGTGTGTGTGTGTGTGTGTGTGTGTGTGTGTGTGTGTATGTGTGTGTGTGCTTGAGCGTGTTTGTTTTTGCACATATGAATATATTAGTGAACACTTGAGCTAATTACATTAACTATATACACTCGTTAATGAAAAACACAGATAAACGAAAAACATGTATATACCCGCCTACATATCCGTACTTGTGTGTATATGTATGCATGTATGTATATATATTCATAGGTTTATATGTGTATGTATGTGTGTGTATACACACACATACACACACACACACACACACACACACACATATATATATATATATATATATATATATATATATATGTAATATATATATATGTATATATATGCATAAATACATATATACATATGTGTATGTATATGTATATATATATATAGATAGATAGATGTATATCTATGTGTGCATATATATATATGTATATGTGTGTGTGCATGTGTTTATGTGTGTCTGTGTACATACTGATGTGTGCGTACGTGTGCATGTGCGCACGTGCGTTTGGAGCAGAAACGATGGCAAATGAAAGGCGTGTTTTACTAATTAAGTAGATGTGAACCAACGAACTTAAACACACACACACAAACACACACATACACACACACACTCACAAAAGTGCTCTAACATAATTAAGTGAAGGAAATTAAATGCATAAGCAACATTCAATACAAACAAAAAGATATATACAAATACAGATGTAGAATAACAAAGAAATTTAAGAAACTACACACACACACACATACACACACAAGTAAATACATACATACACACACGTATTATAGATTGTGCATATAAGTACACGTAACATTTAGCTATGTACGCTGCGCTAGACGGCGCCATCGATAGAATTAAGAACAAAATGTTTTGTGGTTATGCCCATTTACATTTCGAGTTCAAATTAAGCGAAAGTCGTTCATCTATGTCTGACAAGTAAAGTACTTTCCAAGTGCTGTACTCTTATTTCTCTCCATTCACTCGTCACTGTCTTTAATTTAAGAAAGGACTTATTAAATAATATAGTCGTACATATGCAAATAGACGAAATAATACATATCATATAAACTAGGAGTAAATGGCGCACAAGGTGCAGTAACTCCTGGTGTATGCGATATAGAATTTATTCGATGATAACAAATTAAAGCTTGACTCCGTTACTCCATCGAGTCACCCTTTGCAAGGACACTAAACAATTTTATAGATGAAACATGGAAATGGATTTATTTTCATAAGAAACGGTAAACCTGGAAATGGATTTATTTTCATAAGAAACGTGAGCTATCACTCACGCTTCCCCCTGGCGAAAATCTCGTGGCATCAAATGCTGCTAGAGAACTCGGAGTAACTGTCGACAACTAGAGTGCCCACATAAACAGTAAAACCAGCATAGCCCGTAGGCTGCGCTCCTGGATCCACAGGATTTTTCGCTCAACAGACGCTTCTGCCATTATTTTTCTCTTCTCTTCCTTCGTCCGTCCACCCTGAATAATACCGTCCTCTGTGGCCTCTCTACAATAAACAAAATATAAAATTTGAAGCACCCTACAAATCAATGAAAGAAAAAAAGTAGACTAAATGTTACGTCTTGATTATTGGGATCGGCTCGAGAAGCTCAAAATTTATTCCTTCCGACGCCACTGTGAGCATTATATCATTTGTATGACGGAGAAAATATTCCAATAGCTTTGCCCAAATGATGTTGGCATCAACTTTAAAATTCATCTAATGCTTGGTCCCCGTACCATCGTCCTCTGCAAAAATCATCTTCGTGTAATATCACAACACTAAGACAGAACTATCTCAGCACAACTGGCCCTGCTCTCTTTAATATCATGCCAGGATATAATACATAAGAAAAGAAAAAGATCTCATAACATTCAAACGATTAGTGGATGAATATCTGCAGTAAATTCAAGATAGATGGAATTTGAATGTGCTAAAGTTTTGGATATTAGAAGACATTACAAATTTAACTTTCTTCAAATCTTATAATAATTCTACTTGTCATTCCATTACTTAGTCCGTCCGTAACACTTCCACGTTATTAGAGAAAAAGAGTGAGAAAGAAAAGAGAGAGAGAGAGAGAGAGAAAGAAAAAGACGGAGAGAGAAAAGGCGGAGAGAGGATAAGAAGGAGAGAGAATCATCCATGGCGTGTGATAGAGGAAACGTAATTGTAACGATTTCACTTGGTTAATTGAAAGGAAAGAGAGAACAAGAAGGAGAAAGAAAAAGGAGAGAGAGAAAGAAAGAGGATAATGTGATGCGTGAGACAGAAAGAGGGAGAAATAAAAAGACGGAGAGAGAAGTGTTCATGACGTGAGGTAGGGGAAACGTAATGTTTATTGCGTGGTAAAAAGTTAACTGAATGTAGTGATGATATAGAGGAGGAGAGTTTAAAATATAATTTTAGCAAAGGGGTGATGTTCTGATGGTGAGGTTAAAGAAAGGCAAAGAGAGAGGAGGAAGAGAGGGAGAAGAGGGAGAGAGAAGGGGAAGAGAGAGAGATGTTGCTGGTGGAGATGGAGGTAGTGGTGGTGGTGGATGTGGCAGTGGTGAATGGTGAATGAAAACTACCTTTTTTTAAATGAACTAAATTTTTATATCATCTATTACTTAACGCATATGCATAAGTGCAATTCCGTGAAATATTCACGCTTATTTACGTGGCAGATATATGCAATTTAACAAAAGATTTTATCATATGTACGGCAATTTTTTTAATGGGGTAAATGGAAAAATATGAGTGAATATTTATTTTATGAGTGCTGTGTATTAAGCATAAAGTATATAAAGTGTATATATAAAGTGCATTAAATAATCATCGTATTCCGATTTCTTCCACTTTTCAATAATGCTTTCAGGTTATTTGGATAAAGTTTTCAGAAATAATCCAGTAGGTTTACCATTAATTCTGTGAAATATTCACGGATCCCGCTAGTATTTATTAATTATGTTCTTGAATTTCTTAGTTGTCTTTGAGCTAGTAAATACACTTTAGTAACAGGTCCTTATTTCTATGGATATCTCGCCAAAAGGCTTGACAGTTTCATAGTTTATATGGCATGTTGATCTATAAAAAAAAAATATAGTTTCTCAAGAGATAGAATCATGTATTAAATATGGTCCCGCTAAACATTTTATCCGACGTGATAACAATACAGCCAGCTCGCCACCGCTCATATATGTGTGTGTGTGTGTGTATGTGTATGTGTGTGTGTGTGTGTGTGTGTGTGTGTGTGTGTGGAATACATATACCGCTTTGTTTTTATGTAACTGTAACACGAGATCTGGTGTGCCAATGGGAAACGTGCATTCTTTCGCTATCTTGTATTTGTCACACACGCACTCAAAATTCTCTCTAATGTTTGTACAAAGCCAGTAATTTTGAGGGGAGGGGCAATCAAGTACATCGGCGCTAGTAATTGACTGTTTATTTTATCTACCCAAAAGAGATGGAATGCAAAGTTGACTTCGGCGGGATTAGAACTCACAAAGAAAAGAGCCAGAAGAAATGCCGCTAAGCATTTTGTGCGGCGTACTAACAATTCTGCCGCCTTATATTTAAATCATAACTGAATATTACTTAATTGATATTTTATCGAACTTACAGATATTCAGATTAATTGGATGAATTGAAATTCCGAAAAATTTACATGGCAGCTTTCATTTCTGATAAATATCAGTTATTAAAAACAAAATGAATTTTTTGAAATCCGAAGATATTAATTTTATCACGTTTCCATGTTAGACGAATTGGTTAGCAAAATTTAGCTATCAGTGATGTTTTCTTTTTTTCTTTTCTTTTTTTTTTTAACTAACGTATTGCAATATATGTTAAACTGTATACATAAATACCGTGTATATGCATTTACAGATGAATGTAAGCATATACGCACATACACGTGCATACATGCACATAAATACGTACGCAGTTACACACATATGCATACGCATAAATACTCACGCATACACGGAAAGGCACATACATACATACATACATAGATTCATGGTGATTGCTATCTTCACAAGTGATCGCCGTCTATTTGTGCTTCCTTGTTGCCAGTGGCATCTCTGAGCTTCTGTCCATGACCTTCTAGATCACTTCTATCCTGCTTTGAAACTGTGCGCCTCCAGTTGGTGCGGATACATGTATACGCATGTATACATGCATATATTCACACAAACACGCACAGATAGATAGATATGCACACATATACACACGCACACACGCACGCATGCATGCATACATACATACATGCATGCATACATACATACACACACACTCACTCACTCACTCACTCTGACCTGGAGTGGATCTACGAACAATAGCGGCTAAGAAGTGGTTCCACACTCCTCACAACCCTGAAGTTTCTAGGATCCCACAACGGATGCAGTTTAAAGTCGTACCCAGGATATGCATACATACATACGAAAGGGAAAAGTTAATCAATCCTAATAATAAAGTATAGTAAATTTGCTTTGCTGAATTATTTATTAGTCGTTAGTCATTTCTCAGAGTCTTTACTCCATAATACATACCTACAGATTATTTCATAGAGAAAAAAAAAACAGATGATAAATATCTTCTTTCTTCTTTCTGCCTTTAACTCTCCAACGCGGAATAAAGGCCACTTATAGTTGAATTCCATGTCGCATAATTTTTGGCTTCTGTACTTATACTCTGCCATGAATGTCTCCCTTTCTCTAGTTCCTTTTGTGTTGACCTACGCCACGAGTTCTTAGGCCTACCTTTCTTTCTATATCCATCCAGTTTCCACTGTAAAGCACTTTTTGTTACATTTGGTGTTTCTTTTCTAATTGTGCTACCAATCCACTTCCACTTTTTCTTAAATATTTGCTTCCTAATCGAAACTTGATTTGTTCTTTGCCATAGCTCCATATTGCTTATGTGTTCGGACCATCTAATTTTAAGTATAATATAAGATGGCGAAAGAATGCGCGTTTCCCATTGGCTCACCAGATCTCGCATACAGTTACATAAAAACAAGGCGGTGTATGTATTCGATGCTGTTCACTTTGTTATATGATATGGGAGATTATTACTTATAGAGTTTTGTTTAAAAGGGTAGTAAGTAAAAAAGATAACCCAAACTCAAATAGATAAATTTCAGTAAATGCGTGCGCGCACACTTACAACCATCCATTGATGCGTACACACACACACGCACACACACGTATATATGTATGTATGCTTATATATGTACACGTATAAATGAACATGTACACAGAAACACACATACATACACACACACGCACGCGGACACACACACACATCGAAATATTTCTATGCATTTCTAGAAATATTTTTCCTAAAACCCCACTCATTATAATATTCACGGCTATCACCACCATTATCAAAACTAAAATGAACACAACGATGTCACTGGTATTTTATAGAGGCTCCTTCTGGGTTAAGAAACGTGGTAAAGAGCTCTTCGATGTGTGTATGAGTGATCAGGATGATCGAATGTCGTTGGTCTATTTTTGCTGAGAAATAGAGAGAAAAAAAAACAAGATGACGGAGTAACTGTAGCCCATAATATGAACGGACGTTAAGGATATCGTGATGGAAGACATATTTGATTGAAATACATGGTGGTAAAGAATATGTCGGTATGAAGGATGTAAGATTTAGCATTATGTAACATACTCTAGTGAACTTAAAGTTCCGTGATGCAAAATATGTCAAAGTTCATTTGAATAAAAATTGCAGATATTCGCAATAACTAGGAAAGATTTATTCACTGATACCTATATAGGAGGCTGCAATTCTCTTCAAATCATGATTCTGGCTGTGAGTACATGCCACTGACAAGGCCCAAAAAGGCTGAAATTCATCCAGCATTTTCGCTTGCTACAACTGAGATAATTTTTCGTCTCCATCTGATATAATTATCTTTTCAAAAACTAAACCTCCATAAGAAGTATCATCTCTGCTCGAAAATCACAGAAAATTACCTGTCTAAGATGTATATACATTAATTATGATACGTAGATGGCTATTTTAGTATTACTACAGTTGCGTATACGTGTGTATACGCGCGCGTGTGTACGCATACGCACACACGCGCGCGCACATAGATGCGCACAGACACATACACTCACGCACAAAAACACACACACACACATATGCATATATATTGTGTGTGTGTGTACTTGTGTTTATACATACATACATATATACATACATACATATATATATATATATATATATATATATATATATAATATATATACATGCAGCTTGAAAACATTGCATACTTATACACATGCGCACACCTGCGGAATGTATATGTTTGTGAATAATTGCAATGATTAATGTTGTATAGTATAGTTTTCTATGAAATTACGTAGTGTAGTGGTGGTGGTGGCGGTTGCGGCGGCGGCGGTGGTGGTGGTGGCGGTTGCGGCGGCGGCGGTGGTGGTGTTGATGCATGGGTAAGCGTTTCATTGAACTCATCACTATGTCAGCTTCTGCGTCGGTGCATGTAGCTATGTATATCGCAGCAGAAATGTGTGTATTTCTTGAATACGTCAGCAAAATTTTTATATATACTTATTCACAAACAACATATGCATATGCAAACATACATACATAAATATATATATTATATATATATATATATATATATATATATATATATATATATATATATATATGCGCTTGTTGTGATGTGTTGTCTGCGCGAATGTCACCTATTTCAATGTGACTCATATCTGAGTGCAGTGTGGTTGTTACATACAGCTCTATGATATTGCATCAGCGAAGCTTAGTGTAAAAGAAAGGGGAAAAAAAAAGAAGACGGTGAGGAGGAGGAGGAGATGAAGCAAGAAGGAAGGGGAACAAAAAAGTAACTGAGAGAGTAAATAATAAAGGTGGCGAGTGAGAGAGAGGGAGACCTATTTCTTTGCACGCATAATTGATTTTAATGTGAATCTAAGTGAAAAGAAGAGGTGGGCGAGAAGGACTTAAGAGGGAGAAAACGGTGAAAATAAGTAAATATTTATACGCATGCATATGAGTGTGGATGTTTGTGTGTGTGTGTTCATAAGTGTGTTATATATATATATATTATATGCGCAGGCGTGATTGTGTGGTTAAGACGTTTTTCTTCCCAACCACGTTTTCCCGTTCAGTCCCACTGCACGACATCTCTGGCAGATGTCTTATATATATGTGGGTCGAGGAAGGGTATTTGTGTCTGAGTTTGTCCTTCACCACCGCTTGACAACCAGTGTTGGTATATTTACGTCCTCGTAGCCTAACGGTTCGGCATTAAAAAAAACTGATGAAATAAGTACCAAGCTTTAAAAAGGAACAACAGCACTGAGATCACTTCATTCGACTCAAGATTTCAAGGCGGTGCCCCAGCAAGGGCGCAATCTAGTGAGTAAAACAAGTAGACGATAAAATAAAAGATATATGTGTGTGTATATGTGTGCGTGTGTATGTATGTATAATATATATATATATATATATATACAGGCAAAGATCGGGAACAGCGATGGGCACGCGTATTGCACCATCTTTTGCCAACCTAGTGATGGGATACCTCGAGAAAATACTATACCGGATGACACTCGAGAAATATGGAAACACCTTCGCCACCTATATCCATAACAACTGGAAAAGATACCTCGATGACTGTTTCATCATCTGGGACAAAGGCATAGAGAAACTTGAGGAATTTAAAATTCTATTAAATGGAATAAATGACAATATACAATTCACGATGGACCACAACGAAAAAGAATTACCATTTTTAGACATCCATCATTAAGATAACCGGCAAAAAAATAGAGACAGATATCTACTATAAACCGACAGACTCTAAACAGTACCTACCCTTTGATTCATGCCACCCACGACACACTAGAATGAATGTCCCTTTTTGTTTAGCTAGAAGGATTTGCACCATAATATCAGACACAAACACCCGACACACACGTCTCCAGGAACTTAGAACCACACTCACAAATAGAAACTATCCACAGCCCCTAATAGACAGTTGCAATCCAACGGTACTTAAATTAAGTATAGAAGACCTGAGACAAACAAAACCAAAAAAGAAAGAACAATTAAAAACCCTTCCCTACATCTCTACACACAACCCACTCAACAATGAGGCCTTCAACACCATACTACAAAGCACAGCCCTACTAAAGGGAGACCCAAAGATGAACGGATCCTCGAAACACACACCATCATTAAAAGTAAACGGCAACCAAAATCCTTGAAAAGGATTTTACCCAAGCTACACTGCACTCAACATCAACCACAAAACCAGCAGTTAGAAAATGTGGAAGGCCCAACTGCGGAATCTGTGTCATCTTGAAAGAAGGATCAGAATTTATACTGGAACAAGGCCACCAGTACACCATTAGAACAAACTTCACCTGCGCATCAGAAAACTTAATTACGTCATAACATGCGCAGGCTGCAATAGGCAGTATATAGGCCATACAAAAAATAGCTTACGTAACAGGATGGCGGTGCATAAATCACAAATTAGAAACCCTGATTACCGCAAAATACCGGTCAGCGGACACATAGATAGATGTGCTGGAAATGTAAATCCGAAATTTACAACTAACCCGCTCTATAAATTCAGTGACAACGCAACCTTCACACAACGCCAAAATAAAGAACTATTTCATAAAAAAATTTAGACCAGTTTAAACACCCTGGGCCAGGAATACTAAAACAAAAGATAAGTCCTCCGAAAAGGAGAACCAAATTTCACCACGGCCGCTACTTCAAACAGACACTCACTCTGACGGAAATATGCCTTAGTAAAAAAGGGAAAAAAATTCTTTCGTGCAAATCTGACCCTGATACATACGATACAGCTAAGGGTCAGACCCGATTCTGATTGGTCAACAAGTTGATGACGTCTAGCTCTGCTAGAATGGACAGGATACAAACAGGGGACAGTCATTAGTCAGAATATTGATGACATCCTTTGCTGCTTGAATAGTCACCTAACAAGTACAGACAGGGGGCAGATCTAATGTAGCTATAAGTCGTGATTGGGCAGAATCTGGATGACATCCCGCTATGCTTGACTAACGAAGCGACTGGTCAAGACAGGAAACAAACAAGAGGGAGTTATAATGCAGCGATTGGTCAAAATAATGATGACGTCCCGTTTCACTTGATTAAAGCCACCTAACGAAACGATTGGTCAAAACATTGATGACGTCACGCTACGCTAGATTGACCACCTAACAGGCATTATAAAACCAAGCATTTCACAAAAAATCACTAGAACCACCCAGCGAACTTCCACCATGGGTCATCACAATTGCTTAAGGTAAAAATGAATTCCTCGCTCTTTCGGAAACATCAATCTTCTGTATTGACCGCTTTCCACCACTTTGATCTGTTTTGAATACGTATCGCCACCGTGGGCCACTGCATCGAACACTTTGAACATATACTTC
>NC_042998.1:143438876-143451376 GCF_006345805.1 Octopus sinensis | reverse complement strand
CCCACGCTATTATCGCTATCAAAATCTCTTTTCCTGAATCCTTCAGATTTTACTTCAGATGGGAATCGAAACCAAGAATTTTTTCCCGTATACTTTCTTTTGAAATGATTTTAGGCCTGTGTGCAAAGTTTGGAAAAGATTCGTTCAGAAATGACAGGGTTGTTCCTAAAAATAATCTACCAAATACGTATATATGTCTTTCGATCATTTAAATCTCATCAGAATTAATACAATGCTTAGTGTTATAGATAAGATTTAGAAAAGAAGTAGCAACAGAGAGAAATAGATAAAAAAAGGCGATTATGAAAGACATCAGCACCGACATGCTATCGGCAATAATTGCGACCCTGCTTCCCCGATAATTTCTTTCATTGCGAAACAAATATATGCGTGTTTGCATTTGTATACATACATATATTTATGTGTGTGTATACATACATTTATATGTATGTACACCCAAACACACACATATATCCATCTGATATACATATATATGCACATACACATCACGAGTAATTCATGAATTATTTTTGCTTCTTAATCTTAATTAACCTTCTTCTTCTTCTTCTTCTTCTTCTTCTTCTTCTTCTTCTTCTTCTTCTTCTTCTTCTTCTTCTTCTTCTTCTTTCTTCTTCTTCTTCTTCTTCTTCTTCTTCTTCTTCTTCTTCTTCTTCTTCTTCTTCTTCTTCATTATTTTTTTGTTGCTTTGTATTATTGTTGCTATACACTAATGGTTGAGACCTCTGAAATTATAGATATGAGTATATATGTACGTGTATACGTGGTTGTACATTCATATATGTGTCTGCATACAGGCCTGTTTATATATGCGCCCTCCACACACACACACACACACGCACACACCTAGAAAACTTATATTTGTTTTTCAGTGGAAGAGGGCTTTGGCGCCGAGCACTTCTGATGAATCTAGCCAACACACACACACGTGTACACGTGTATAATTATAGGTTATATCAACAGTAGCGTGAGAAGACGAGATATCGTTGAGAATCATTGACGATGTCAGACATAACATGGACGTTACAGAAATTTCTCTGTTATACCATCAAACAGAGCAAAGGAAAGAGGCGAGGAGCACTCTGTGCGGTCCTCATCCTTCGATGAGCTAGATATAGAAGTCAAACATCCTGCAAATCACACATTCGTTCAAAAATGGCGTGCGTGTTTCGAAAGAAAACTGACAAATATCGACGCTTATGTATGTATGTATGTATGTATGTATGTCATTATTCAGTTTTATTTCAAGATTTCTTGCCAATAGAGAAAGAGCCGGTTTCTAACCTAGCTCCAAGGTTCCTTGGAATTTCAACATCAACAACAGGGTATGTATGTATGTATCTATGTGTGTATGTGTGTATGTATGTATGTATGTATGTATGTATGTATGTATGTATGTATGCATGTATGTATGTATGTATGTATGTATGTATGTATGTATGTATGTATGTATGTATGTATGTATGTGTGTATGTGTGTATGTGTGTGTACAAGACATTGTAGATCTTTGGCTGGGCTAAAAAGTAACATTCGATCACAGCACCAGTAACAGTTAAGCTTCGTGCAATGGCCATACTCGATAACGAGGGGGCAGTCATAATAATGTATGTATGTGCTTCGATCATTTTGGTCTCCTCAGAACTAAGAGTGTTATAGGTAAGATTTAAAACCTATTTCTTTAGATAGAAACAGGTGTCAAGAAAAGAAGAATACGTTCTGCGAAGAAGTCTTGAATATATAACGAAAGACTGGACAGTCATCTGCATAACCAACTACCTACCTATCTTCCTAATTATCTATAAGAAGAGTGCACTCAATTATTAGAAAAGTATTGATTAGCCTCCAGCTGGTTGGTCACCACCTGAGGTATTCCAAGAGGTCGAAACATTCAGTTGTGATCCAACGATATGAACCTTTAAGAATTACATCACGTTTTCCATTCCATTCATTCATATTCTTTCGCTTATTTCAGTCATTGGATGTGGCTATGCTGTGACACCTCCTTGAAGAATTTTTAGACGAAGAAATCGACCCCAGTACTTATTTTTAAGCTTGTTACTTATTCTATTGTTATCTTTTGCCGAACCGCTGGGTTACGGGAACGTAAAGACAACGACACCGGTTGTCAAGTGGTGATTGGAAAACGATTACACACACAAAGACACACGCACACACACAAACGCACACGCACACACACACACACACACACACACACACACACACACACACACACACACACACACACACACACACACACACACACACACACACACATGATGTGCTCCTTTTAGTTTTTGTCTCCACTTGCAAGGCTTTGGTCGGTCCGAGGCTATAGTAGAAGATACTTGCCCATGGTGCCACTCAGTAAGATGACCAACAAATACTTCAGGAAGTTTAATGAAAATATTTAATTAAATTAATAAAGAACAATAAAAATTCATTGATATTATATTGATATAGTGGGAATATTTGATGTGAAATAAGTGTTTGGTGATTACTAGTTATCGCATTGATATTTGGCTGGAAAGGAGTGAGTTTTAGCCTTAAATTACCCATGCTTTTCAGATTCAGTTACCTAATAATTCAGTACCCTTAATGCTAAAAATTGTTTCAGGTGTTTATCGACCCTCTTGGATATCCACATAGATCCCTCAGAACTTAGACCAATCCCGGAGCCAAATTTTCTTTCGTTTTTTTTCCTTCTTTATTCATTTATTGGTGATGGGATGATGGGAAACTCATCCTACCGCCTCTTTCTCTGAAACTCTGACTCAGTGTTTCTCAACATCTAGTGCGGCGTTTGGGCGCGTTACCTCCCGCTGGCAGACAAACGAAAGTGCGTACGAGCCGTACTCAGCATCTTGAGCGGTGAGGGGCTCCTTTCATTTGTATATACTCAGACGGATCCTCATAGCCATTCGATGTTTAAAAAATTTTATTATATTTTTATAATTAAATATAACGTTTATGTATTTGTTTTGCAAGATTCCTGGTGTGAAATCATGTGTTGGAACAAATATTGTTATATTTCGAGACGGTTATTTTCCTTTTTAACTTTTGCCAAATACACACGTGTAGTTTCGTTCTTCAATTCAGATTTATTATTGTTCTTATTTTATGTCCTTTGTCAGGAAATCTTTCGTCACATATTCTGTGACTTCTTCATCGACTCTCCAGCCCACATGTCTTTTCCCGTTCTGTTTAGTCCATTCTAAATATTATTAGGAACTGTATAAAAAAATCTGTTAATAAATAAATTTCGACAACATACTCTTATATGGACTCACAAGGATCATGTGGACACTGGTTGAGAAATACTGCTCTAACTGAAGACAACGATTGGTTAATAGAAATTTCACGTAGCAATCACAGCTAATTATTTTGTTTTATGTTTTACTATGTATCTTTTCCTTTTCCCTGTTATATTTGTTCCAGTTATTAGATTGCGGCCATCGTGGGACACAGCTTTAGAAATGACGCGCAGATGGATTGAACTCAAGAACACACAACCACACCTAATTAATTTTTTTCATTTTACTTATTATTATTATTATTAGTAGTAGTAGTAGTAGTAGTAGTAGTAGTAGTAGTAGTAGTAGTAGTAGTAGTAGTAGTAGTATTAGTATTATTATTATGTGTGTGTGTGTGGAGGGGAACCATGTTTTATGATTATAAACTTCAACGGCCATGTTGAAGTGTGTTACTAAAACCACATCTGTCGTCTTATTTCATACGTGTGTGTGCGTGTGTGCGAGAGCGTGCGCGCGCACACGTGTGATTATATGTGTGCGCATATATATGTATGTGTATATGTATATATGTGTATGTGTGTATATATATATATATATATATATATATGTATATTAAGAAAAAGGAGGCAGTTAGAATTTTGTATAATTCAGCCTCCTTTTTCTTAATATATAATATCTGTACATCACTTCAAACACTCTATACATACATACATCACTTCAAACACTCTATACATACATACATACATACATATCATACATACATACATACATACATACATACATACATACATGCATACATACATACATACATACATAGGTAGGTAGGTAGGTATGTAGGTAGGGAGGTAGGTAGGTAGGGAGGTAGGTAGGTAGGAAGGTAGGTAGGTAGGTAGGTAGTAGGTAGGTAGGTAGGTAGGTAGGTAGGTAGGTAGGTAGGTATGCATTAGTTTCTTTACATTCGGGTACGAATGTCTATGTGTAACAGAAAATTGGAATTTGGCAAGTCATGAACTGGAATGGCTTCTTCTGAAAGAAGAATCTATGTTATACATTTATATTTTGGTGTGGTTAGAAATTATTGTGGTATACGACATGGAAGCCATATTAACTCATCGACTTTTAACCAGAAACCGACTCATTTACCATAGTAATGTATTTACATAGGGTGCCAGTGGTGGTGGTTATGACGGGAATGTCTTTGGTAAAATACTGGACAAAAAGATCGGAAATGTAGGTGGCCAAAAGGTTGAGAGGTCGGCGGTTCGTGCCCTTTACGAGCTGGGCTTCATTTGTTGTTTTAGGTGCTAAAGTAAGGTTGGAAGGATCTTTGATATGTCGGACAGAAGGCAAGGAGATTGTTTTTTTCGGTTCTTTACTTTCTTAGTTCAAATTACACCAAGGTCAAGGTTACCTTTCATTTTTTAGGGGTCGATAAAATAAAGTACCAGCCAAGTACTGGTGTCGATGCAATCGACTCACTGATCTGTGTCTGAATACTAGTCTTCCTATTCACCCAACCAATCGAACTTTCTTTTCACAAGATGTTACATGTTTATCAATAATTTCTCATTGGTCTGCGCGAATGGGAGCAATCGAAGTTTCACACAAACACCACAAAAAAAGCAATGGTTACATATATGTGTGTATGCATTCGTGCGTAAGTTTGTACTTCATATATATATATGGCAGAAACATCTGCATTGGTTCAAACAATATGGGAGAAACAACACAGAAGTCATATCTAGTCAATTCTTGAGTATGTGACTGTGAAGGTTTGGAAACGTTGGATATCGATTTAAGAACTTTATTGTTCCAAACCAACTGTAAAAAATGAGAATGAGAAAATATGAAAAATCTAAAATGAAAAAGATGAAACATGAACACTGTCGTTTATTTAATGAAACTCACATCCACACACCCACTTTACAGACACACACACACACACACACACACACACATGTTTCTATATTTCACCATCTGTGTATCAAGCTAAATGTATAAACAGCGTTGAAAGGCATGACGCTGTGGTTTTTCTCGAGCGAAAAGTTTTTCATAGATATGTTGTCTTAAAAACGCAAGATCTGTATATTTGAGCGAGGCAAACCTTACTGCAGTATTGACTCGCGAGAACGACAGATGCATTTCTTCCATTTCGGGGATTCTCAATGCTATATACCAATTTATTATTGTGGAGGTGGCGTAGTGATTAGGGTGTTGGACTCATGATTGTAAGACAGTGGTTTCGATTCCTGGAGCGGGCAACGCATTGTGTTCTTGAGCAAAACACTGCATTTCACGTTGCTCCAGTCCACTCAGCTGACAAAAATAAGTAATACTATGAGAGACCAGCGTCCCGCCCAGCTTGGGAATTCATACGCCATGAAACCGAGAAACCGGCCCTTATGTGTCGGTAAGACTCGTGAACATAACTTTACCTTTTTTTTTATTATTTGTCATTTGCTCAAGCGAAATTCGTGCTTCGATGTATTTGGGAAACAATTAGTGAGTAAACTTAAAAACAACTAATTACAAAATGATAGCAAAAGGCTACTAATTTACTTGTGTATTATTCAAAAAATATTTCAATTGGACTTTCATCCTTTTGGGATCGATAAAATAAAGTACCAGTGAAGTATTGGGTTCGATGGCATCGACTAACAACATCAGTAGCATTCTCCTCACCTTCTGAACATTACTGTTTCAAGTCCTAGGACTCATAAAGCCGGTTACTCGATTTCCATAATGTATAAGTGACCGAAAACACAACATTCTCCATGAATGATTGTCATTACAGGGTAACTCAACGTCGAGGGCTATTCCAGATACAGTAGGACAACTATCTCTGGTGCCAAGTCTTTGTCTTTCCCTTGAATAACATCGGTGGTGTGGAGAGAGGAAGCTGCTATACATCGGCGACTACCTTGCCCGGACTTGTACTTCGGAGAGTAACTTTTTAAGTGCAATTCCATGGTCATTCATGAACAAAAAGGATCTTTTAGTTACGCTAAATTTACATACTTACCTTATAAGGTTTCTTGACTCACAGTATATATTATTTATTATTACATTATTTATTTCCTCCCTATATTATAATTCGCACTCTTCTAACCTGATGAAAAATTATGTTATTTAATAATACAATTTGGTCCTTGCATTGCATCTGGCTTTCATCATTCCTTACCAGTGGTATTCCCTGCTTCCTTATCCCTCTGTGCTTTATGATTATGTGTGTGAATGTGTCTGTGTATATGTGTGTATATATATCGGCATGTATCGATACGTAATTAAATGTATGGGTATATGCGGATACACGGCAGCGTATGTTTGTGTATCCGCGTTTCATGTATGTGTATATATATATATATATATATATATATATATATATATATATATATATATTATATATATATATATATATATATATAATATATTACATATACATATACATATACATATATGGGTACAGAGCGTCACCAACTGTAAACAACATGAAATACGTAAACAAGCGAGTTAAATACGCAAACAACGAGAAAAAAATTGAAAACAGGACAAGTAACACAAAGAACGACCCTTCAACAGTTGTCGGCTGTCTATCTACTCCTCATTTCGAGCATTGAACGACAATATGAGTCTTCGAAGACAGTTGCTCCCATAACTTCTAAAATAAGTTTAGGATTTTATGGAGGGTCCAAGTTGGGAACGAAAACAGGACAGTGGAGACATACAACGAAACCGAACGAAAACAGACAAGGAGGGTCGTTAGATCAGAACGAGGGGAAAATAGTGAATGCTGGAAGAAATATTTTCTTTGAAAAGAGAAAAGATAGAAGAGAGAGATAGAATATGCCCAGTCCTTAGAATGTCCGTGCAGGAAAAGGAAGGTGGTCACATGAGGAAAAAAAAAATATATATATATTGTTGTATTTGGGGATGATCACGTTTTTTTTTTGTTTTTTTTGCCAAATAGACCCACGTACTATATATTCGTTCTTTATTCGTTTATTACTGTTCTTATTTTTACTCATGTCCATTGTCCGGAAATCTTTCGTCTCACATCTGTGACCTCTTCAGCGACACTTTCCGTCCTCGTGTGTGCTCCTACTCCGCTTAGTCCATCCATTCTCTTGAATCTTGCACTCACGATCGTCAGATTGCAATTTCGAATCTCAAACCAGATGGCACGTAATGTTTTTGGAGCAAGAACATTTCATTTCACGTTGCTCCAGTCCACTCAGCTTTAAATGGGCTCCAGCAATAGTTGGGAAGTTAAGCTTGTGAGGGGCCAGCGTTCCAATCAAAAGGGGGTATAGTAATCTCACTCCTTCATACATAGTAGAAACTGGATTACGTTCTGGCCTTGTGAATCCTAGGGCTCATGACATAGCTAATTCTATCGTACTTCCTTTTCTTTCTTTATTCTTACTTTTTGTTGTTTTTGTTTTCCTTCAGTTTCTCCGCATCTCTGCTTTCTTTCTTTTCTTTGTCTTTACATTTTAATATTCCTTCCAATCTTTCTGTTTTTTACTTTTCTTTGCTTCTCTTCTTTTTAAGTTTTCTTATTACATTTCTCTTTCTTATTCCGTTATTGCTCTCACCTTAATCACTTCTTTCTTTTCCTAACAGCTTTCTGTCTGTCATTCTTTATTTTATTCTCTTACTCTTTTTTTTTCTTCCACCTTGTCTTTTTCTTTCTTCTTTCACTGCTTTTCTTTCCATTGCTCCCGTTGCTTTCTATTCTCTTTCTTTCTTTCATGCTTTCTCTCATTCTTTCTTTCTTCCTCTGATTCTTTTACAATCATTCCGACCATCTTTTTTCTATCCACCTTTTTTTCTTTCTTTCTTTCTTTCTTTCTTCCTTTTTTTCTTTCTTTCCTCTTAAAGTCTTTCCTTCTCTCCTTCTTCCCGTTATTTCTTTCAGCATGTCTTTCATATCTTTTTTTCTCTCCGTCTTTTTGCATTTCATTCATTTCATTCTGTCACTCAATCATTCTTTCCTTGTATTATCTCTTTCATTCAACATACTTTTTTTTTATCTATCGTCCATTTTCTTACAATTTCTCGTGTTTCTAACCTTCTGTTTATCACACTCTACCTATTTCTGTCTTTCTCTACTTCTCTCTAGTGTTTCGTTCTTATTTTTTCATTTATAGTTTTTTCGTTATTCAATTCTTTATTTGTTTTATTTGTTTTTGCCTTTCATTTCCTTTTATTTCTGTCTCGTTTTCTTCTTTTATTCACACCTTTTGTTTTATTTTTCTTTACGATTTCTTTCAATTATTCCCTGCAATCTTTCATTCGTGTGTGTCTATTGTTTTTATTCTGCTTATTATATATGTTGGTTTTTGTTTTTCATTCCTCATTTCCTTCTACTGTCAAAGACCTACAGATAATCAATGATATAAAGAAAGAGAATCGGTAAGACAAAAGGAGTGAGCGAAAGGAAGAGCGAAACAGATACAGAGTGAGATGCGGAGAAAGAAAGCAAGCGAGATAGATAGATAGATAGATAGATAGATAGATAGATAGATAGATAGATAGATAGATAGATAGATAGATAGATAGATAGATAGATAGATAGATAGATAGATAGATAGATAGGGACAGGGGAAAGAGAGGGCGATTGAGAAGAGACAATAGTTATACATATGACTTGTAGAGAGGCAAATACAAGGAAGTTATTTAGGAAGACAAGTTGAGAAGTAAATAGAAATGGTAGGAGACAAAACGACAGCCAGACAGACAGAGATTCACAGTCAGACATAGATATAGAGAGGTACAGAGACATACTGACAGAAAGAACTGGGAAGAGGCAAAGAGAGAAGGAAGACAAACGATGAACATACAGAGAGAGGCAGACGACAGAGACAGGGAAATAGGGAGAAAGAGAGGGGGAAGTAAATGACAAATAGGAAAGGAAACAGAATTAGATATACAAATAGTAAGTGAGAAAGAGAGAGAGGGGAGCAGACATATTGGCACACATACAAAGACAGAGTGAAAGACAAGCAGATATAAACAGAAATAAAGAAAAGTAAGGAAAGAAAAACAACAAAATAAATCAAATAGAGAGAGAAAGAATGAGAGGGAAGGAAACTTGGTGAGATATGAAGGGGAGAGACTAATGATAGAGTGAGAAGCAGACAACATAGACAGACTGAATAACAGCCAACGAGAAAAAGAATGCATGAGTGTGAGTGAGTGAGTGAGTGTGTGTGTGTGTGTGTGTGTGTGTGTGTGTGTGTGTGTGTGTGTGTGTGTGTGTGTGTGTGTGTGTGGTGTGTGTGTGTGTGTGTTAGTATTGAGAGAAAGATATGCAAAAAAGCAAACAAGCAAAGATGGTGGTTTGATGGTTAAATGACGTAGAGAAGGTGGGAATAAAAGCAAACAGACGTTTTATAAGAAATATATAGAAGCGGATTGTGAAATAGCAAAAGATAGGGTACGAGACAGAGGAGAGAGAGAGAGAGAGAGAGAGAGAGAGAGAGAGAGAGAGAGAGAGAGAGAGAGAGAGAGAGCGGGAAACAAATGAGAAAATATAAAGGGGGAAAAGAATGGGATGAGAGTTGGAAGGAATGGGACAAAGACTTAGTAGACAGTGATATGGCGCGGAGGAACCAGAGTGAGAAATGGGGAGTGAGTGAGAGAGAGAGAGAGAGAGAGAGAGAGAGAGAATGGATAGACTAAAATAAACTAAAACTGGGAATTGGAACTCAGAGACAGCAGAGTAGGGAGTAAATGGTAAGGAAGAATTGTATTGAAATGGAGAGAAGTAAAAAAAGAGATAACAAAACTGGAGCTTGGATAGAGAAAATTGATAGGACATAAAACAAGTTAGGGAGAAAGAGATAGATACATATAGAAACATGGGTTAGAGGATATTTAGGTAAAGACAAATATATAGACAGAGAGGTAATGTGGGAGGGGTGCGGAATAGGAAGATAGAAATCGATATAAACACAGACTGAAAATTGAAAACTGAAACCGATATTACAGTGTGATACAGAAGACAGAGAAAGTGTGACGCTAGAAGGCAAGAATAGGTAAAAAAAAACCAAAAAACAGATAGAATGTGTGTAAGGCAGGAAGAGAAACAAATAGATATTGGTTTAAATGAGGCACAAAGCCAATAGTTTTGAGCGAGATAAGTAGACATATTTAAATGCACAAATGCATTTCTATACTATAATAAAAAAAAGTAGCGCATCAATTACTTTATGAGTATATGACTTTTACTAAAAGAAATCAATTATTATAGTCTGCACTGTCTAGAAATTTCTTATAGATTTCAATTTTAATATATTTTAAAATCAAATGTGATTTTCAAGCTCTTTTTCCTTTTTTTTTTTTTAATTAAAGGTTTCAATCAGAAAACTAATATTTATTCACTGTGACATAGCTGTCTTACACTGCGTTTTTTATCGTCTCTGTTTACACTTCTGGAAATACAAATTTTGCCTAAATATTTTCAACGCTACTTTCTACAGATATATCAGTGAAAGTATTTCACCGAAATATGAGTTTAATCCTGCGTCAGCCAAAGTATGTTGATTCCTTTCATATTTGTTGAGTGTTGCTGAAGAAATAAAAATCAAAATAAGTGATTTTAATTTACTTACGTCAAATATAAACTTGCATAATTGTATTACACAAAGAGACAAGTAGAAACAGCTAAAGATATAAGTACATACGTACACTTGGATGTAAGTACGTAAGGTAGAGAGACATATACAATAAATAGACACAGACATGTATAATTCACATATACGCATGAAAGCATATAGATACACAAATATACATGGATATGCAGATAGAGTAAGAACCGTTAGCTGGTATGCATCGATGATGCATATGTAAGATTAAATTCAATTACGAATAAAATGCAGCGCTAGTGTTGTAAACACTATCGACCACACAAAACAACAAAAAAAAGAAATTTCATAGCTGCAAATGGTTCTTATACTATTCGTATATAGTCAGAGACTGGCGATTCAGTTCTTCCCTCCACCCTGTTCGATTCAGGTACATGATCTTGATAAGCCACAAAAATGGCGAAATATCGGTATCCATCACTACTGAATGGGATTGGGGGCGAGTTGTCTCTCCTGTCTATAACTTTCAGATGTTTTAACACCCAGAGCTATGAGGGAGTCGTCCCCAAAGCGCTATCCGCAGCGAACCGGCAAACAAGCAAAACACATACATTGAATATGTGCGGTCGATAATGTTTACAATACTAGCGCTGCTTTGATTCGTAATTGAATATATATATATAATATATCTATATATATATATATATATATATATATATATATATATATATATATAATATATATATATTATATATATTATCAATAATAAAGGGTAAATTTATTAATAATTAATAATTTTGCCAAGTAGTTTCGGTATGTTAAAAGAACTATTTTCGGTAAACTTAAACAATAATTTTTATAATTCTGAGTATAATTATAATTAGGGTTCAGCAAAAAAATTTGCCTCACCACATACCGAAATTTAGAAATAACGGGGGAAAAAAAAAATAGCTATTTCTCTACTATAAAAAAATCTTCCAGATAACATACTCAAAAACAATCCACGTAGGCAAAGAGAAAAAAACAACAACGAATTCATTCGGCATTTGATTAACTGTGGACGCGTTTCGGAGTTTGATAGGTATGAAAAATGCAAAAAACATTTTCATTCTATCATTCTCGCTCTTCAGCACAGTATTTCAAGATTTTAAATTTGAGAGCACTGAAACAAAAATTGAACATACCTATCTGATTCAAGCGACATCAGACAAACTATACCCAATGACCATTACCAACGAATTAAAAACTGGGAGAATACGAGATCTCATTCGTATGTTTTGAATTCGTTGGTACTGGTCATTGGATATAGTTTGTCTGATGTCGCTTGAATCAGATAGGTATGTTCAATTTTTTTTTCAGTGCTCTCAAATATCTCAAAATCGAAATATATCTAAATTGCTATGCTCAGCGTTTATAACCACAATAACAACATGTCTCTTCATTTCTTGAGTAAGCTGAGGGTCTGCCATTATTATTTTCTGAAACAAAGATTATAAAGAGTTAGCAAAAAATGCAGCAATGACCCAAAAAGAGTACTCCTCAAATACCTTACGCACCCTATACATGTGTCCTTTGTCTGTCCACTAATGGTCTTGTCTTGAATCACATTTATTCATGTTCGTATGTTCACATCTGTATTGTA
>NC_042998.1:143426376-143433876 GCF_006345805.1 Octopus sinensis | reverse complement strand
AAAGAAAGAAAAACATGTAAAAGAAATTGCAAATTGATAACTCATTTTGAAAAGTAAAGAAAAATATTTTGGAAGTGAATTTTGCAGCAGAATGGCTACAAAGCTGGACAGAATACTTTGCGATATTTGTTCCGAATCTCTACATTCTGCGTTATCTTTTACCTTTCATCCTTTTGTGATCGATGCAAATGTATCGAGCCAACGCGTGGATTGGCGGAACCTTTAAGAACATTGGATCAGATGTCTGGTGATATTTGTTCCGGCTCTTTGTGTTTTGAGTTCAAATCCTGCCATGACCTACTTCAGTGGTAGACTTAACCTAATACCTTGGGTGTCTTTTGCGGAGTCAACTTCCCGGTTGAAGATAGCTTAATCTCTTTAGCCCATCAAGTCTTGGAGGTAGTGTAAAGGGACAAGGACACTGCCTTCCATCCTGACTAAATAGAAGTTATGATTCTATATCATAAACGGAGTTGTACGTCTGTTCAATCAATTATTCGTTTTGTTTACTTAATATATCCAAGTTTATTTTTGCACATTCTCAACTTCATTTTCCTTTCATTTTCAATCCAGCACTTACAGGATTTGATGGCATATAAGACTCTTTCTTTTCCAAAGAAAAAAATCTCAAAAAAAATAATTCCGGGTTCAATATGGAAAGTTGGGCTTTCCATAAGCTTTAATGCACTAGAACTTTTTTTTCCTCAAAATGCACTGCTCAAACGGAGGTATGTCTATATGACCATATGTCTTTTATACCATCAACTATGGTATATCTCCCAAAAGCGAAAGATCGCCGATCTCGTTGTAGGTTTAGAAATGACCCAGAACATCAAATATATCATACTTCATTATGGTTTTGGACTACGGCGTACATATCCAATTGCAACGCTATGGAAGTAATTCTGGAGTATATCAGGACATGTCTTTATGAGGTCTTTCTCCAACCACTGCATTTAGTATTTTTGTAACAGTTTGACAAGGTGAATAAGATTAGCATGTGTATGTGTGTGCGCGCGCGCGCGTGTGTGTGTGTGAGAGAAAGAGAGAGTTTGTGTTAGTTTCGTTTCTGTCGCATGCATCACATCTAAACTGGAAACGAACATAAAACTGTTATATTTTCAAGAATAAAAAATCATAACTAATCTTTATCTTTGCTGTTGGTGTTTTATTCTTAATCTAACAGTTTTAATTATGGAATAGTTATTTTTATTATTTCTATTTTCTATACAAGTTAGTTTGGAATCTTATGCATTGATCTTCGTCAATTTATTCAACTAATTTAAAGAAAATCAATTATCTCTGCCTCTTCATATTTTTTCACTGGAAGCAAGATTTATCTCTTGATGCAACATTCTTAATATTGAAACTTAAGGCGATCGATTGGCGGAGTCGTCAGTGAGTCGGATACAATACTTTCGTATATACTTTACGACTGTCTGCGCTCTGAGTTCAAATTTCGCCGAGTCCAACTTTACTGATCATCTGTACTCTTCATCCTTTACATGATCAATGAGAAATCAAGGCGATAGGTCGGAGGAAATTTTAAGAACATCTTTTCGGGATGGATAGAAGACGATAAAGCAATGGTCAAGTACTAGGATTTTCCCTCCTCCTCCTCCTTTCTGGAAGAAATCGGTTGTGGTCAGACCTGGAGAGAGATGAACACTTCCAGATCTAAAAGTACACTAGATAAGCAGTCTGCCATGGTGATGCCCCTTACATCTCTACCAGGAGATAAAGCCCCAATTACGAACACCATATTGCTACTTGATAATTAGAACTTGTGATTTACAAGCGTTTTGGTGATGTTCTAACGTTCATACCTTGCTGGTGATTAATGAGGTACTTGGTCCTATAACACCACGTTTCTATGTGTGTGTGCAAAAGCATTATATTGATAAGTTTTTAAGGTGGCGAACTGGCAAATCGTTAGCACGCCGGACGAAATGCCGCTAAATGCTTCGCAGCAATTTGTCCGTCTTTATGCTCTGAGTTCAAATTTCGACTTCACCTTTCATCTTTTCGATAAAATAAGGGGGAAGACAAAATTAGTACCAGCTGAGCTCTGGGGTCGATGTATCGACTAGCCCCATCCCTCAAAATTTCAGACCTTGTGCTTATAGTAGAAACGATTTTTTCGACCAGTAAAAACTGTTCGTTAAATATCTTTTCTGGTGTTCGTTTTGTGACGAGAAAAGTGAAAATAACATAATAGCTAGAAACGACATCGGGACAAATTTCTTTATTGATTTGTAAGGAGACATGCTGTATATATATATATATATATATATATATATAATATATATATATATATATATATATTATATATATATATATATATATATATATATATATATAATATATATATATATATAATATATATATATATATATATCCGTTTTTATATATCTTAAAAGCAAACGCACCCGTCCTTTGGACAATTTAAGTTGCATTGGTGGTATTTTTTTCACCAAATGATTGAACTACCGAGAAGGTTTATGAATCGCACGGCAATCTATGCTTCAGATTAAGCTAGGAACGGAAAATCAAATTTAAGGCTGGTTATTGTGGAAGTCGTTGCACTTTAATGATCATAGAACATGCAAGCAATGCAAAGTAAAGCTACTAAAATGTTTGGGGAGTAGATTACGGATAATGACAACAAAATATAGTTGTTTTACATAAAAGCGAAATTTCCTGTCAGAAACAGCCACATAAACGGTGTAATGAAATTGAAGGGAGACGTTGAAACTTCCCCTCTGCGAGTTTTTTTTTTTTTTTCAACAGCAAAGGGAGCTAATTTTTCGGAGAGATAAGCTAACAGAAGCCCTTTTATTCTGTCTTCCCACATAGTCTGCGCATAAACTAGCAGCGAATGCTGCATAAAGTTAAATTGGTATGGAGCTTTCTGAAAGATGCGAATAGCTTTCGATAGTGGAAGCAAAAATTTTATTTAAAGGTTGATTCTTTGGGACGAATCATATGTGATTGTTTAAAAAAGCTAGAGCGACAATGCTAAAATGTATTTGAAACAATGAACAACAGTCGAAATATCATAATGGATGGGTAAATAAGCATCCTTGAAGTGAAACAACGCATTGGTAAACAAAGGTATCAACACGTAGAAGAGAAGGAAGGGAACATCACGTTTCAAGTAACTCAGAATAGGTAAAGATACGCTTGCCAAAGTTTAATGCAGTTTAATACGGAGATTAAGATTGTTTGGTATTGGATACTCATCGCGCACAGTGTTCCCAGTCAATTTAATCACCGTGGTAGGTGGACAGTCGAAATAAATTAATAGACAAAATCCTTTCACTTTTATAAAAAGATTAAAAAGAATGGACGACCCTATAAAAAAAAACTATGTTCATTTAGGTCCATTTACGTGGGAGCTCTGGGCAAAATGCTTAGTGCATGACCATCCCTGGGACATAAGTAATGTGTGTGTAAAATTTGGTGAAAATCGGTTGAGAATTATGGAAATGAATGCGTTCAGTGTTCCTAGTCAGTTTAATCACCGTCGCTGATGGACAAGGGAAATAAATAAATAGACAAAATGCTTTCACTTTTATAAAAAAGATTTTAAAAGTATGGAAGACCCTACAGATTATAAAAGAGCTGATTAATGCAAATGAAGAGGAATCATCTATTGTTGGTTTCCCATCGCTCTAGAGGCCCCAATATCGATTAAAAAAAAATTTAAGTAGCCTTTGTTCGGGTTTGGGATATGAAGCAGCTGTATATAAAATTTTAAAGAAATCGGATGAAAGATGTAGAAGTTATTGAGATACATAAAATTTTTGTACACACACTCACAAACACACACCACACAAACACACACAGAAAACTTCAATTTTTTTTAGATATTAGATTAGATTAACTTGTTTCAGTCATTGGACTGCGGCCATGCTGTAATTGTGCCTTGAAGGTTTAAGGGTTTAGTCGAACAAATCGACCTCCACCCAACCCACCAAAACTTATTTTAAGTTTGGTGCTTACTTTATCGACCTCTTTGGTCGAATCACTTCGTTACGGAAACGCAACTGGTTGTCAAGCGGTGAGATAGTAACAAACACAAAGGATACACACACACACACCACACACACACACCACACACACACACACACACACACACACACACACACACAGAATCATAAACACGCGCGCGTGACGAGCTTTCAGACAGTTTCCGTCTATCAAATCCACTCACAAGGCACTGGTTGGCCTGGGGTTATAATAGAAGATATTTATCCATGCATAGAGGAACTTGAAGTGAAACAAGTGGTTGCAAAATGAGCTTCTTAACCACACGATCATACCTGCTCCTCTGTTTACTTCTCTATGTTTTTTATAGTTAGTAATCTTTTTTAATGATTTTCTTTGTTGATCTTTGTTGTTGGAGAACAATTCTTGTCTCTTAACGTCGATAAACATTAATGTTATCTAGAATTTGTAGGGAGGAAATTTTTATTACTGTGGTACATGTTTTACTGCATATGTGTTGTTATTTTATCGCTTAGGAGGGTGATGTGAAGGTGTGTGGCCTAGTGGTTAGGGGCGTTGCACTCACGATCGTAAGGTCGTGGTTTCGATTCACGGACATGTCCGTGCGTTGTGTTCTTCAATAAAACATTTCATTTCCTCTTTTCCAGTCTGTTCAACTGTAAATAAGTTCCAGCAATAACCGTGATGTTAACCCTGTGACGAGCCGACGTCCCGTTCGAGTGCGGCGGGGGAGTGTTGTAATCTTAATTACATATACGTTATCGAAACTGGGTTAATCTCCGGATTTATGAGTCCTAGGACTCAAGACAGGCCTATAGGAATTAAGAAGGAAAACAGTGCTCATGACATGTCATAAGGCCTCCCGAAATTGGCAGGAGAGAGAGAAAGGTGTCTTCAGACTGGAGACTGGGCCTAAATGCTTGCAACAGAGCCAGGTTCACTAAAGACATCTTAGGTCGGAACTTATCCCACTTTCCATGTTGTATAAAGGAGCAACAGTACAATGTTAAGCCCTCACCCTTAAACGAGGCACCATTCAGAATGTCGGAGCGCTTTAGCAATGTACATATATAAGACACACACACACACACACACACACACACACACACACAAGCATAGGTGCAGGCGTGGCTGTGTGGTAAGAAGCTATAGGCGCAGGCGTAAGAAGCTTGCTTCTCAACCACATGGTTATGGCAGTGGTACCTTGGGTAAGTGTCCTCTACCAGAATTTAGTACGGTATTATCCATATAATTTCAAAGTAAGGGGATTAAAATCAAAATAAGCAACAAGGATATCCAGAGGTAATGCAGCACGATCGTTTCATGCAACTCCATTTAATTGAACAGTGCAATCATTACATCAATTTAAAATGTAGACCAATCGTCAGCTGCACAAAGACATAGAATTTTATTAAATGAGAACAATAAATTAGAACACATTAGTATAATTATACTAATGTGCCCATCTGTTCTAATTCAGTTAAATTCTATGTCTTTGTGCAGCTGAAGATTGGTCTACATTTTAAACTGATGTAATGATTGTACTGTTCAATTAAATGGAGTTGCATGAAACGATCGTACTGCATTACCTCTGGATATCCTTGTTGCTTATTTTGATTATGTGTGTGTGTATGCTGTTGTGCCTGTGTTTATCCTCCCCACCATCGCTTGTCAATCGATGTTGGTGTGTTTACGTCCCCGTAACTTAGCGGTTCAGCAAAACAGACCGATAGAATAAGTACTAGGCTTACAAAGAATAAGTCCTGGGGCCGATTTCTTCGACTAAAGGCAGTGCTCCTGCATGGTTGCAGTCAAATGACTGAAGCAAATAAAAGAGTAAAAGAGTATGTGTGTGTGTGTGTGTGTGTGTGTGGGAGGCGCAATGGCCCAGTGGTTAGTGCAGCGGACTTGCGGTCAAAGGATCGCGGTTTCGATTCCCAGACCGGGCATTGTGAGTGTTTATTGAGCGAAAACACTTAAAGCTCTACGAGGCTCTGGCATGGGGTGGTGGCGAACCCTGTTATATTCTTTCATTCTTTTTCTTCCTGTATTGCAAAAGTCCGACCTTGTCATACGCTGAATCTCCCCGAGAATTACGTTAAGGGTATGCGTGTCTGTGGAGTGCTCAGCCACTTGCAGGTTAATTTCACGAACAGGCTGTTCAGTTGATCGGTTCATCTGGAACCCTCGTCGTGGTAACCGACAGAGTGCCACGACATATATGCATGTATATGAAGTCAAATCAAATAGTGATATTTAACAGGAAATTCATCCATTACGTAAAACTTGTCCATTAAAGCATTTCAACTAATTATAACTGTACGCCAATATGTATGTATGTATGTATGTATGTATGTATGTATGTATGTATGTGTATATATATATATAATTTTAATCCAAACGGGAAAACAAAAAAACAACAACAATGGAACAATTACAGTATTATTATTAATAGGCGCTCAGGAAATGGAAGCAGGAAGGTATGACGTTTCGAGCGGAGCTCTTCGTCGGAAACATAAAGAAGGAAGAGAGAGGAAAGAAAGATCCCAAAGCGGGCAACAGGGATAGAGAAAAAAAAACGACTGGTGTTTACGAGTTACACATGGTGAAAGGCGGAAGTTTACGATAACAAGAGCAAAGTAGGTTTTTAAAGCCAGAGTGGAGACAAGGTTGGTAACGCAACAGATGTGTGTGTATGTGTGAGTGTGTGCGTGTGCGTGTGTGTATGTGTGTGTGTGAGGCGAGATAAAAAAACAAAAATTATATGTATGTGTTAGTGTGTGCGTCTGTGTGTAGGCGTGTGAGGTAGGGCGAGACAGTGGTAGGCAAGCAGACAGTGGTCAGTAGTAAGAAAAAGAAGGAAAGAGGAAGGGAGGGAGGGGAAGGGGTGGGGGCGTATGTAGCGTGCCAGCGTGTGTTGAGTAGTAGTGTGTGTGTGTGTCCAGTGTCGTGGTAGTATTAATGGCGAGTAGATTGAATGTGTGTAAGAGTAATGTATATATTAAGCAATGTGTGTATATGTGTGCGCGTGTGTGTAACAAAAAAAGGGGGGTTAAGGAAAAAGGACTACAGCTGAGGGGAAGATGGAAGAGTGGTCCCGCGGAGACGGGCGTGGGAAAACCCAACGACAAGCGACGGTCCCAGGAACGAGCGGGAGGTCTCGTCGGGTCCAAGAGCGAGGTGCATGCGGCGCGTATGCGTGCACGAACCGGCGCAAGCGCGTGCGTGCGCGCGCCTGCGTGTGTATATGTGTGTGTATGTAGGTGTGTGGGCGTGTGTATATAGGTGTATGTATGTATGTCTGGGTGTGTCCGTGCATGTTTGTGTGTGTGTGTATGTATGCATGTGTATGTAGGTGTGTGTGTACGTGTAATGTATGTGTGTATGCGTGTGTGTGGCGTGTGTATGCGTGCGTGTGTGTATGTAGGTGCGTGTGTATGTGTGTGGGAGTGTAGGTGTGTGTGTGCGTGTGCGTGTTTATGTTGGTGT
>NC_042998.1:143418876-143421376 GCF_006345805.1 Octopus sinensis | reverse complement strand
GTAACTTAGCGGTTCGGCAAAAGAGACCGATAGAATAAATACTAGGCTTACAAAGAATAAGTCCTGGGGTCGATTTGCTCGCGGTGCTCCAGCATGGCCACAGTCAAATTACTGAAACAAGTAAAAGAATAAAAGAATATATATTATATATATATATATATATATATATATATATATATATATATATATATATATATATATTATATATACATAATGACTAAATTTGGATCGGTAGAGTCATCTGGCAGTATGTATTCTTGGGAAGTTCTAATTGTTAATTCTTACCTGTATTCACCTGATGAAGACGGGTTTTTTTTTCGCATGATGTAAAACTTCTGTTCATCAATGAAAAACACGTCTGAAACAGCTGTGGTGAACCACAATCCATCTGTTATTGTTTATATATATATATAAAGTGTATCTCTACTGATTTTCGATAGAATATAGACCCAGTACTGAACGTTACGTTCTGTATACCAATATGTGAGCAATGCAATCGAAGACAGAAAAATAATTAATGAGTTCATATAAATATTTCAGGAGTTGTTGCTCCTTCTCAGCGTCACTTCCAACTCATTAGCTTTTAACGAATATTTTGCTTAAATAGCCAGTAACTTTAGCGGTGTAACACTTTTGGATAGACCAATTTTACACATTAAACACATTCTTGGCATATTTGATAACTGTTTGACTCAGTACCCTACGACATAAAGTTTCCTAGGTCCGTTCTATGAGCCTACGGAACTTCAAGTTGGGTCAACCTTTTATCAAATAATATATGTAACTCCTACCAGTTGTGTTGCGTACCACTTTCTTTCGTTTGTCCATTCAACGTTAATGTCATATCGTCTGAAGAAATGAACGCATGAATATGAGCCACCCGATATCCATGGATACTACCGACTGTACTCTAATGATCCCAGGAATATGGACTATAATGGTAAGAAACATGTGATCTGTAGAAACGCGTGTAGGGATATAAAAGTATTTATAAATTCCATCCATGGATTATTATTATTATTATTCAGTAGTTTTATTTTTATAATGTGCTTTCAATTCACTACCGAGCGCAGCTCTGTGTGCCTTGGGTATGTGCTGTGATTTGTTGTGATACTCTGATGGTTATTGTATGGAAAGTGTTCTGCGTAGGATGTGTGCAGTGCCTAGTAGTGCAATTTTCTGTATGTTATATGTGTTTGTAAGTCCTGGTGTTTTTGTTATGTATTTGTCTGAATATTTTTTTATCATGCCTAATGCACCTACTATGATAGGAATTGTTTCTGTTTTTAGATTCCACATTCTGGTTACCTCTATTTCCAGGTCTTTGTATTTTGAAAGTTTCTCCATTTCTTTTAGAGACACGTTGTCATCTGCTGGTATTGATACATCAATTTGAAAGCATTTTTTTTTCATGATCTCTGACAACTATATCTGGTCTGTTGGTCTTAATTTCTCTATCTGTGTGTATCGGCATATCCCAGAGTATGGTTGCTTTCTCGTTTTCTGTGACCTTTTCTGGTGTGTGTCTATACCATCTTTTTTCTGTTGTTATTCCATAATGTTGGCATAGCTTCCAGTGTACGTAGGTTCCAACTCTGTCATGTCTTTGAATATATTCCTTCTTAGCCAGGACTGGGCAGCCAGAGATAATATGATTTATTGTTTCTTGTCCATCTCCACATATTCTGCAGTTACTAGTTATATTTCTTTTCATTACATGTTTTTGGTAATTTCTGGTGGGGATTCTTTGGTTTTGTGCTGCAATTAAAAATCCCTCTGTCTCTGCTTTGAGTCCTGAGCTTCTCAACCATTGCTGGGATTTTTCTTTGTCTATTTCTTTTGCGTTTAGTTTAGTCTAGTATTTACCATGAAGGGGCTTTTCTTGCCATCGTTTTATCATGGTTCGTTGCTATTCTATTTTTAGTTTGGATTTCATTTGTTTCATAGTTTTTGTTGTTTCTTCATCTTCTTCTTCTTTTTATTCATATTTATTAGATGGTATGATTTCTTGTTTGTATTTGTCAGCTTCCTTAAATACTGAGAACAGTTTTTTGTTTTGCTCGTGTTTTGCCGCTATTTGTATCATTTTTCCTTCCTTCTGAAGTAGATATTTTTGAAGTCCTATGGTGGTTATTTTATAGTAGTTTTCCAGATGTATAAGGCCTCTACCACCTTCTATACGTTGTATATATAGTCTTTCTATGTCAGATTTTGGGTGATGCATCCTAGATCCTGTCATTATTTTTCTTGTTTTCCTATCTATTTTGGTCAGTTCATTTAGTGTCCAGATAAGGATATTGTAGCTGTAACTTATAACTGGGACAGCTAAAGTGTGAATACCTATTATCTTGTTTTTAGCATCGAGCTCTGTTTTTAGTATTGATCTAACTCGTCTATAATATTCTTTTTTTATTTTCTCTTTCATTTATGTGTGTTGTGTCTTATCTAGTTCATGGATTCCTAAGTATTTGTAAGTTTGGCTTTGGTCGAATTCTTTTAT
>NC_042998.1:143408876-143413876 GCF_006345805.1 Octopus sinensis | reverse complement strand
ATGGATAGATAGATAGATAGATAGATAGATAGATAGATAGATAGATAGATAGATAGATAGATAGATAGATAGATAGATAGATAGATAGATAGATAGATAGATATGTTTCTTTATTAGCCACATAGGGCTGCACACAGATAGAACAAATTACAAGGCAGAGCTTTTCTTTTGAAGGTTTAAAAAAAAAAAAAGGAAGGGGGAGTTTCGATCAAAAGGGATCGTAAAAGGAGAGAAAGAGGACAAAAAAATGGGGTTAAAAAAAGGGGGAGAGGAAAAAAAAAAATTGATCAATAGGGATCGTTATCACAGAAATGTCAATATGAAGTGTAAAGGGGAGGACAGGTGAGGTTTACCCGTGGAAAGAAAAGCCTACGGAAAAGACCACGGTAACCTCGGTCAATGGAGTCACATGTTATATTTCTTTTTTTTTTTTTTTTTTGCAAATAAGCAACTCTCTGTTTTCAATTTCTGGGTTCATAGGATCATGCTCAAGGTGGCTTCGTCATTCATACGTGCCATTCTTGCTACATTCACCCATCTTTTTTTAAAACATTCGCTAGACAAAACTTGCCTCTCTGCTCTCTCACTTTCCTTTTCAGTGGTACTTGAAGAAGTTGATGAGAGATTGACCAGAGAGGAAAGTGTTTGTCTCCAATCCTTTCAGGCGCGTCCACCAGATACATTCTTTCGCCATAGCCACAAGGATGATGAAATAGCTCTTCCTTCCCGTTTGAAGGAGGGAGGCGTGACAATATTGACGATAGACTCAGCTGATAAACCGACTCGTCCCACACGTGACAGCAGTTGTTCGACACAAGCCCACAGGTCGGAAATTGTTGGACACTGCACACGAGTGCGTGCAGAACGTTTTCGTCGCTCTGACCGCATCTCGGGCAGGTCGGCCCCGTGTTTCTCGAGCCGTGTCTGTAGAGCTTATCCCGAACGGGTAGCGCTTCTCGGTAGTACTGCCAGGCCAGGGATCTCTGGAAGTTGTCCATGGGCCCTGGCCCGAAGTCGTCCTGAACAGGCGGGTCAGGTACTCCTCGTCGACGTCCAGGTTCGCCCCGAGCTCGTCGTCGTACCTCCCCTCCACTAAACCCCTATAGAATGCTTTGGTTGTGTTGAAGTCACTCAAGGTCGACCCAGGACGGCAGAGTTGCTTGAGAGCAACGCGACACTCGCGGTGCCATTCGCCCTTCTTCGGCCTCTTTTTGATCCACGACTGCAGTTCGGTCATGGAGACGAGCTGCGGGAAAGCGTGCCTCACAACGGCGACCACACCTGTTCACGTCGTCTACATAGAGCCAGAGATGTCGCAGTCTCAGCGCGTGTCTGCGCATCATCAACCACGGCATGCCCAGCCCTCCTTTTAACGGGTGTTGACAGCAAATGGATCGCCTGACCATCGGGACGCATCCTTTCCACAAGAAGCGAAAGAGAATGCGTTGTAGTTTGGTGATGGTAGGGTCGGGACAAGGTACGACGGTCAGGCGGTAGTAGATGACGGACGCGATGTACGTGTTCGCCACCTCCGCCCGACTTTTTAGGGACAGTTTCCTCTCGGCCCATTGCCGGGCGAGAGTGACCACCCTACTCGTTATCTCTCGTTCCAGTTCTTCTCCACTTGGAGGTCCGGACCAAACCAGACCCCGAGCAACTCAACCGGGCCGTCGGTCCAGCGTCCCACGACGGAGGCGCTGGTGGACGGCATGGGCTTGCTTCTCCAGGTGCCTAGTCGCAAGCCCACTGACTTTTCCCGGTTGATTTTCGCTCCTGTCACCGCTTCGTAGTTTTTCAGTGTCTCGCCGACCTGCTCGATGTGCTCGTGGCTAGACACTATGACGGTGACGTCGTCCGCGTATGCAGACACGCTCGTCCCGCATCCCAATTCTCGCGGGATGCCTCTCAAGGTTGCCAGCTTCCGCAATAATGGCTCGAGAGTCAATACGTATAGAAGCGACGAGAGGGGGCATCCCTGACGGACCGAACGTGCGATGTCGAAGGGTCTCGATAGATGTCCATTCACGCGAATTACCGAACGGATGCCTCTGTACAAAGCGGCTATCCAGCCGCGGAAGACGGGACCGAAGCCAGCCGCTCCGAGGACCGCCTCCAAGTATCGATGGTCCACCCTATCGAAAGCTTTCGATTGATCCAAATTGATCAGCGCCCCACCCATGCCAGGTTCGTTAACTAGATAGATAGATAGATAGATAGATAGATAGATAGATATATAGATAGATAGATAGATAGATAGATAGATAGATAGATAGATAGATAGATAGATAGATAGATAGATGGATGGATGGATGGATGGATGGATGGATGGATGGATGGATGGATAGATAGATAGATAGATAGATAGATAGATAGATAGATAGATAGATAGATAGATAGATAAATAGACAGGCAAACAGAGACAAAGAAAGATAGTGAGAGAGAAAGAAAGAGAGAGAGAGAGGCTTCTAAAGGTCAGTACTTGACTCTTATTCCATTATAAAAGACAACACTTGCCCTGGTTAAAACTCTAATATATTGCAAGTAAGATTCCCTAGTATTAAGCCACCTATTCTCTACAGTATTTTGGGTTAAAACCGTAAAATAACATGCTCTGTCCAGAAACACAACCGAATGCCAGCACTGGATGAACTCATGCTTTTAGCGACAAATAGACCAATATTTTCTACCTTTCCGAAAGTGATTCGATGGAAATTCAGAATTAAATTTGATGCACAATATTTTTTTTAGTAGTTTAGTGAGAAGAATTGACCTAAGTCTGTAATGTTGGTAGACTCCCCATGATTGTGGGTTATTGATGTGGTCGTTGATCAGCTTGTACAAATCGACCGCTGCAGGGATACCTAACACGATGGATAGTGATTCCAGAAGATTGGTATTGTGGAGATGAAGGATTGTAGGGATAAACAATCGTAGGCATGCATTTTATTAAGAATTTCTTCAAAGAATTTGGAATTTGGTTTGATCTTCTTCCCAAGTTACTGACAGAAAAAGAAAGAACGAGAGAAAGAAAGAATGCAACTTCCGGTTTGACCACAGCATGCATAAATATATATATATGATTTATAGAAACAGCGTATCACTTTGCGCAGAACGAAATCCGATGAGATGTTTGAGAATGGTGTCGAGGCAACTGAGTCACTATAAGAGATAAATCCTCAGTATGTGTTATAATACGTTTCGTGTACATGTATATATAATTCTTTATGAGTAACACTTGACCATTTGTTGCCGTTGAATTTGCTCCACTTTCTATGATTTCCTTTCTAAGTCATTCGACACGAGCTCTAAATTATTCGACACTGGCTGGAGTCGTTTTGTTTATTTTTGCATTCGAAAGTTCACTCTGCTGTCTTCTCTCATAATACTTAACTAGTATTTCTTCTTTTGCTCTCTGTTTCTGATTTAGGTACAAGACCAGCAATTTTGAGGAGAAGGCTTAGTCGATACCACCGATCCCTTCATTTGATTGGTACTTTATGTTATCGACCCCGCGCCCCGAAAGGACGAAAAGCAAAGTTGATCGTAGCGGGACTTGAAGTCAGAACGTAATAAGATGGAATTCAGCACAGGTGGCAGAACAAATACCACAAGGTAGTTTCTGATAAAAGCGCAAGACCAGTAATACTGAGGGAAACAGGCCTTCCTCACTCAACTCTGGCTGGCTGGCTGACTAATTTATTATCGGTTCTGACTGCCGCTGCATCACTCAGTAAATTTGTTCTCTGTTTTATGTGAATTCTTTTTATCTAAAAACATAGATGCATGCATGGCTGTAAGGTTAAGAAGTTCGCTTTGCAGCCACATGATTTCGGGTTCAGTCCAACTATAGCCCCGGATTGACCAATGCCTTATGAAGGAATTTAATGGACAGAGACTGTGTGGAAACATGTACGTATATGTAGAGATAGATAGATAGATAGATAGATAGATAGATAGATAGATAGATAGATAGATAGATAGATAGATAGATAGATAGATAGATAGATAGATAGATAGATAGATAGATGTAACCTATTTCGATGTACTGAAATTAATGAAAATCTGTAACCTAAGGACCAAGGTCGTCTTAGAAACATTATAAGCCACCAGGCAAACCAGTTTACTGGGCCCTATAGCTTTTATTTATTGAGGGCAAGTCACAGCATACATAGATTAGAATTGGACTCGTAGGGTCCCCGGGCAAGTGACGCTATACCTTAAGATGACACTACTAAGAGCCGTGGATCCCATTGGTGCACAGCAAGAGACCTCAGCCTTTCTTGGGCATCAACCAACTTCCTGTTTTTTTCGCCATCTTTCTCCTGGTCCATTCCTCGCTGTTGCACAACCACCGCCTCTATGGTCTTCCCATACTTCTTCTATAGTTTCTAAAGTGACCTTTTAAATTAGAACGTATTTAAATACTTTCCGAAATAAACATACACTTCATTTTAAAGGCTCTAAGGGAGCTTAGAAGATGATGCACTAGCAATCAGCTCTGAAAACACTGCTCCGTATTGGAGAAACAACAGAAAGCTAATGAAGGTGATTTCGTACTTCTTGTTCCCTTTTCATTCAATTATTTCAAGTACTACTTTTACCATAAATTTGTGTATGCAAGATTATATTCACCGTGTTTTAACAATTGACTAAAGGGTTTCGCGTTTTGCAGTCTTTCGAACAATTTCTTTCCTGATACTCTTGTTTGTTCGATGTTAGATCGAACTGACTATAAACATCCGTCGTTTTTTCTCTGAAATCTAGCCCCAGCAATTCAGGAAAACTTCAAGGGTTAGACAACGAAGCACATTCCATTTATCATCTAAAACCTTACAATGTGCAATGTGTATATCATCCACATCACTCATGAATATAACCAAGCGATTTAATATGATTGTTTAGATTAAGTGGTTAAGTTAGAGAAAGAGCTGTATAATTAACGCTTGATTTGTAAGTTCTCTTCAGTATCCAAATCTTACTATAGCAACATGAAACTGTTC
>NC_042998.1:143396376-143403876 GCF_006345805.1 Octopus sinensis | reverse complement strand
GTTCATTTGTGAGTGCATGTGTATGTGAGTGCATGCGTAAAAATTAAGTATTGCTGAACTATATATGCGTGTAAGCATGTATGTGCGTATATATGCGATGTGTTTTTATGTATGTGTGTGTGAGTGTGTGCGACAGCATTTGTTTAAATTTGATTTTGTGTATGTGTGTATGTGTGCATATGTTTGTTCGTTGGAGAGTATCCATTTAAAACTAAAAAAAGGCTTAGGTATACACACGCACATACACACACATGTATATATATATATATATATATATATATATATATATATATATATATCATGTGAATGTATGCATGCGTGTGTGCATGTGTATATATGTTCACATTTGAATACGTATACGTCGCGTTATATTAGTGTGTCTATGCAAGCTTGTATATAAGGTCGTAAAAGAATATGTGAATATTCATTTCCGGTGCGTATATACATATACGTGCGCGCATACAACCCACACACACGCACACATGCAGAACAGAATTTCAGGGGACAAAGAAAACGCGAACTGCGTAAGTCCAAAGCCAACTTCCTGTCTTCAGTCCCAGCAGACCACCAGTGCTCGACCTGCGACAGAGCCTTCCGAGCACGCATCGGACTGATCGGCCACGGCTGGATACGCCTTGTCCTCTTCTGCTTTGTGATGTTCTTGGTCATCGTCGACAACGACGGATGAACTAATAACCCTTTCTAATATAGGCACAAGGCCTGGAATTTGTGGGGAGTGGGATAGTCTATCACATTGACCCCATGACCAACTGGTACTTATTTTATCGATCTCGCTGGAATTTGAACTCGGAACGTAAAGACGGACAAAATGCATTTTGCCTAGCGTGCTAACGATTCTGCCAGCTCGCCGGATGAACTAACAATAATAATAATAACGATTTCTTTTATTTACCAAAAATAAAAGATGAGGGGGACAGTACAAAGACAGACATAAAGTGGGGGTGGTTTACAGAAAATGGAATGATATAAAAAAGTAAAATATACACGGTATACATTAAAGATGGAAAGTATATATAGTATACGACAGTAAAAAATTGATAGTGATGGGGTCCTCCTGATACAGGAGGACGTCTAGGGATAATCGAGAAACTCCAGCGTCCAAGATCTCCCTGAATACGAAAGACAAGTGCCCTCTCCAACTCATTTCCTCCAACTCACAGGTCTACACCTAGAGTAGTACCATCCGCTCTTGCTATTTTTGCAACTTTCACCCAACGTTTGATAAATTCACTCGAGGACAGCACCTCCCTCTCCACCCACACCTTCCTTTTCAAGTGAAACTTGGAAAAGTCGAAGAAAGCTTTATCAAAGAGGAATGTCTCTGTCCTCATTCCTTTCAGCCTCGTCCACCAGACAACCTCTTTCGCCACAGCCACCAGACAAAGGAAAACTGCTTCTCCATCCTCGCGACGGGGCAATCATCGCTATAGACTCGGCCGAGAGCTATTCGAGATAACTCCACAAGTCATCAATGTCAGGACGCTGAACGAGTGCATACAGAACAGTTTCGTCACCCTGCGTGCACCTAGGACAGCACATCCGTGCTAGTATAATAATAATAATAATAATAATAATAATAATAATAATAATAATAATAATAATAATAATAATAATAACAACAACAACAATAATAATAATAACAGCAATAATAATAATAATAGCAATAATAATAATAATAATAACAATAATAATAACAGACTCACAGACAGTAAAATGAGAAGAGCATTGTCGATGTGAGAACTGTTGCTGCTCATGTATTTTAATTTAACTTAAAAAAAAAAAAAAATTAACGAACTACTGAGTTTGGTTTAATGTCCTACCAATGTATACTATGAGTTTCTTTGCCCTAGGAGTCGGGAAGACACTCGGCAAGAAATGGAAGCAAATTTGAAAGAAGAAAAAAAAAGTAATAATAATAATAATAATAATAATAATAATGATAAGCAAATATTCTGCTCAGTACCACAGATTTGCTTGTCAGTTGTTTGACCGTAACAAGTTGAGCATGTCCCTTAGTGGCTGACGATATATGCATCTCTGGTCACGAGCAGAAGTAGTGGGAGAGCATCATAGCCGTGTGTTGAGAGAAATTCTTTGGGGTTTGAATAATTCACCTCTGGAAACATGGGTGTTCCGTTCAATATCCTTAAATAACCCTTATTCAGGGAGCTTTTGAGCGGGATGGGTTACTCGACCAGAATAAAATTCTAATTGGGCCCCACCTGCAAGGTCATGTGCTGCTTATCTCGATATGAGATCACCATGTCGCGCACTTATGGTTGTGATGCATGGGCCTAGTGTACCCTTATCAGACGAGTAGTCATGGTGGGTATATTGAGCTTCGTATATTTTACCCCAGTGTCACTTTGATGGCATGCACTGCTCTCTCACTCAATAATAATAATAATAATAAATAATAATAATAATAATAATAATAATAATAATGAGGAGGAGGAGGGGTAGGGGAGGGGGTGAAGGAGGAGGGGAGAAGGAGGAGGAGGAGGATGGTGATAATAATAATAATAATAATAATAATAATAATAATAATAATAAAAATAATAATAATAATAATAATAATAATAATAATAACAGCAAATATTCTGCTCAGTACCACAGATTTGCTTGTCAGTTGTTTGACCTTAACCAGTTGAGCATGTCCCTTAGTGGCTGCCGATATGTGCATCTCTGATCACGAGCAGAAGTAGTGGGGGAGCATCATAGCCATGTGTTGAGAGAAATTCTTTGGGGTTTGAATAATTCACCTCAGGAAACATGGGTGGTTCTTTCAACATCCTTAAACAACCCTTATTCAGGGACCTTTTGAGCGGGAAGGGGCTACTCAACCTGAAGAAATTTCTAACTGGGCCCCACCTGCAAGGTCATGTGCTGTTTATCTTGATATGAGATCACCATGTCGCGCACATATGGTTGTGATGCATGTGCCTGGTGTACCCTTATCAGACGGGTAGTCATGAAGGGTATATTGGGCTTCGTATATTTTACCCCAGTGTCACTTTGATGGCATGCACTGCTCTCTCACTCAATAATAATAATAATAATAATAATAATAATAATAATAATAATAATAATAATAATAATAATAATAATAATAATAGATATGAAATTTGAATTTGAGAAATGCGCCAAAGTAACCATGAAAAGAGAAAAACTAGTTAAGAATAGCAACATCACACTAGATAAAACCAATGAAATAAAAGAATTCGACCAAAGCCAAACTTACAAATACTTAGGAATCCATGAACTAGATAAGACACAACACGCACAAATGAAAGAGAAAATAAAAAAATATTATTATAGACGAGTTAGATCAATACTGAAAACAGAGCTCAATGCTAAAAACAAGATAATAGGTATTCACACTTTAGCTGTCCCAGTTATAAGTTACAGCTACAATATCCTTCACTGGACACTAAATGAACTGACCAAAAGAGATAGGAAAACAAGAAAAATAATGACAGGATCTAGGATGCATCACCCAAAATCTGACATGGAAAGGCTATATATACAACGTATAGAAGGTGGTAGAGGCCTTATACAGCTGGAAAACTACTATAAAATAACCACCATAGGACTGCAAAAATATCTACTTCAGAAGGAAGGAAAACTGATACAAATAGCGGCAAAACACGAGCAAAACAAAAAACTGTTCTCAGTATTTAAGGAAGCTGACAAATACAAACAAGAAATCATACCACATAACAAATATGAAGAAGAAGAAGATGAAGAAACAACAAAAGCTATAAAACAAATGAAATCCAAACTAAAAATAGAACAGCAAGGAACCTTGATAAAACGATGGCAAAAAAGCCCCTTCATGGTAAATACTGGACTAAACTAAATGCAAAAGAAATAGACAAAGAAAAATCCCAGCAATGGTTGAGAAGCTCAGGACTCAAAGCAGAGACAGAGGGATTTTTAATTGCAGCACAAAACCAAAGCCTCCCCACCAGAAATTACCAAAAACATGTAATGAAAAGAAATATAACAAGTAACTGCAGAATATATGGAGATGGACAAGAAACAATAAATCATATTATCTCTGGCTGCCCAGTCCTGGCTAAGAAGGAATATATTCACAGACACGACAGAGTTGGGACCTATATACACTGGAAGCTATGCCAACATTATGAAATAACAACAGAAAAAAGATTGTATAGGTACACACCAGAAAAGGTCACAGAAAACGAGAAAGCAACCATACTCTGGGATATGCCAATACACACAGATAGAGAAATTAAGGCCAACAGACCAGATATAGTTGTCAGAGATCATGAAGAAAAAAAATGCTTTCTAATTGATGTATCAATACCGGCAGATGACAACGTGTCTCTAAAAGAAATGGAGAAACTTTCAAAATACAAAGACCTGGAAATAGAGGTAACCAGAATGTGGAATCTAAAAACAGAAACAATTCCTATCATAGTAGATGCATTAGGCATGATAAAAAAATATTCAGACAAATACATAACAAAAACACCAGGACTTACAAACACATATAACATACAGAAAATTGCACTACTAGGCACTGCACACATCCTACGCAGAACACTTTCAATACAGTAACCATCAGAGCATCACAACAAATCACAGCACATACCCAACGCACACAGAGCTGCGCTCGGTAGTGAAGTGAAAGCACGCTATAAAAAATATACTACTGAATAATAATAATAATAATAATAATAATAATAATAATAATAATAATAATAATAATAATAATAATAATAATAATAATAATAATAATCCATTCTTTTATTGGCCATAAGAGATCACATAAAATAATATTAAAAGACATACAACAATCTTAAAGACAAAACAGGACGATACAATGGGTTTTATCTCGTGTACACAATATAATAATAAAAATTAAACAAATTAAAATTCTCAATAAGGGAGGCACTTTAAGGTCCTCGTGGAAAAACCCACAAAAGCCACGGGTGCCTGAACAACAGGGCAACAGCCCTTCTTTTTATACAGGTGCACGTTCAGAATTGGTCCTTTCACATTGGCCATTCTTCCAGCATTCGCCCACCTTTCAACAAACTTGCTACAAGGCAACACTTTCCTCCCCACCCTCAACTTCCTTTTCAAGATAGACTTGTAAAAGTTGATGAGGGCTTGGCCAAAGAGGATAGTGTCTGTCTTTAGTCCTTTCAAACGGATCCCCCATACTACCTCTTTCACTACAGACACTAGACAAATAAGAATTACCTGCCCCTCCCAACCAAAAGAGGGTGGCGGAGCAATCCTCAGAATGGATTCAGCTGATAGCCGGATCCGTCCATACGCGACAGCAGGTGTTCAACATAAACCCACAGGTCAGCAATACTCGGGCACTGGACTAGAGTGTGCAGAACGGTTTCATCGTTCTGGGCGCACCTCGGGCAGGCCCGGCTGACAGCACTTCCACGCTTGTAAAGTTTATCCTGAACAGGCAGCGACCTGCCAGGCAAAGAATTTCTGGAAGTTATCAATAGGCCCATAATAATACCCCTATTCAAACGGACAAGAAGTTAGAAAGAAATAGACTCGACATAACAATTATAGATAAGGAAAATCAAAGTTGCTTATAAATCGACCCATTATGCCCATTTGATTCCAGGATCGTCAAGAAAGAGGATGAAAAACAAAAATAAAAAATACAATCTCTTAAAATTTGAAATAGGAAGAATTTGGAGCACGAGTAAAGTAAAGGTCGTACCTAAAATAATTGGTGCATTGAGAACAGTAAATAAAGATATAGACAAATGACTGAAGAAGAATAAGTGCTGTTGTCGATTTGTTCGACTAAAGGCGGTGCTCCAGCATGGCCGCAATCAAATGACTGAAACAAGTAAAAGAATATATATATATACATATATATACATATACATACATACATACATACATACATACATACATACATAAATATATATATATATATATATATATATAATAACAATATAATAAATAAATAAAATATATGCATATATACATACATATATATACATGCATATATATATATGAGTACAGGACACCACAAATAAACGTAGAACACGAGAAACGAAAACAAAATCAAAGAAGGAAACGGACCTTTTTTAACAACGAAAAAACAGAGTACAGGACAAACAATACAAGGAAAATTCCCCTTCATCAGCTGCCCCTGGTTCGACTCAATGTGTGTTTCGAAGGTAAGGGCAGAACACGGCCAGGCCGAAGCTATCCTTCCTGCAAAAGGAATTAAATAAAATTCTTTTGCAGAGGGGTAAAACAAGTGACAAGAACAGGACGTAAAAGCAATACAAATGAAGAAAAAATAGTAGAAAAAACTACAAATAAAGAATAACAGGACAGGGAACCAACAATAAGGGCTTTTTTTTAGACCTAGACGGTGGAAAAATTAGTTAGAACGCATGTGAAAAATCGGCTTGCGAAAGACAGGGAAGTCGATGTATGCTTGTTGAAAGCACGGAGCTGAAAGAAAGTTTTTAGTAGCACTCCGGTCAACGGCCAGAGAGAGGAGGAGGAGGAGAGAGAGAGGGGGGAAAGAAACCAGAAAGGGTGAAAAATAAGAAGGAGAGAGACAAGTAGAGAGGAAGACTGCCATTTTACTGATCTTCAGACAAACGTTCACATCTGCGGTTCAGCCAGCCTTTACGATTATATATGCTACTGATTTTTGTATGTCAAAGAATTAGACATGTTGCGCTTGCATTTGGTAGACATTTTGAGAGGCATGTTCCACCAATATTCCTTAAATTCATATGTACGTATTCAATATGATATTTATATATATATTCCAAGGCATTCTTTTCTTCAGAGGTCACTACACACACACACACACACACACACACACACACACACATACACATACACACGCAGACACATACAGGTACATACATAGACACACACCACACACGCACATACACACACACTCACTCACACACACGCATGTACATTGTGTGTGCTTACAAGTATGATGTATGTATACGAATGTATGTGATTCTGTAGTTATGGTTGCATAAATGGTTGTTTGTATGTGTGTGTGTATGTATGTATGAATATATGTATGCATGTATATATGCATGTATGTATGTATGTATGCATGTATACATGCAAATGTGAATGTATGTGAAATTAAGTGTCATGACTTCTTGTGACATCAGACAGGCCTGTAACATCGTCTCTGCTTCTTCCTTTGTGGATGGGGCATATACTTCCCTTCAACTTTTGAGTAAGTTTATCATAATATAAAAGTGCTTTGGAATAGTATCTGCGTTGATTTTACCAGTGTCTTCTTGAACGTCTTTCAGAGAATCGTTAAAAACCCATCAAATACCTATTGCTGAGTTTAAACCCATTTCATCAATGGCTAACATTCACTCCTCCTATTTTTGTCAATGTAAATTAGTGCGTTGCCACTTCCTCATATAGATCTGCATTGTTGATTAAATCTCGTTAATTTACATCCATGTCCCA
>NC_042998.1:143366376-143391376 GCF_006345805.1 Octopus sinensis | reverse complement strand
TAGGGACAGTTTCCTCTCGGCCCATTGCTGGGCGAGAGTGACCACCCTACTCGTTATCTCATTCCAGTTCTCCATTTGGAGGTCCGGACCGAACCAGACCCCGAGCAACTTAACCGAGCCGTCGGTCCAGCGTCCCACGACGGAGGTACTGGTGGACGGCATGGGTTTGCTCCTCCAGGTGCCGAGCCGCAAGCCCACTGACTTTTCCCGGTTGATTTTTGCTCCTGTCACCGCTTCGTAGTCTTTCAGTGTCTCGCCGACCCGCTCGATGTGCTCGTGGCTTGACACTATGACGGTGACGTCGTCCGCGTATGCAGACACGCTCGTCCCGCATCCCAATTCTCGCGGGATGCCCCTCAGAGTCGCCAGCTTCCGCAGTAGTGGCTCAAGAGTCAGTACGTATAGAAGCGCCGAGAGGGGGCATCCCTGACGGACCGAACGTGCAATGTCGAAAGGTCTCGATAGATGTCCATTTACGCGAATTACCGAACGGATGCCTATGTACAAGGCAGCTATCCAGCCGCGGAAGACGGGACCGAAACCAGCCGCTCTCAGGACTGCCTCCAAGTATCGATGGTCTACGCTATCGAAGGCTTTCGATTGATCCAAGTTGATCAGGGCCCCACTCATGCCAGGTTCGTTAACTACCCTGTCTATGATGTAGCGCATCAGATGGAGGTTGTCATGGATGCTCCGGCCCGGCACGGGACACGTTTGTGCGTTGTCGACCAGTTTCTCAATGACAAGCGCCAACCTCTTGGCTAACACCTTTGTCAAAATTTTCAGGTCTGCATTGAGCAGAGTGATTGGTCTAAAGTTATCTATAATGTTCCCCTTGTTTGGATCTTTCTTCAGCAGAGTTACAGCTCCTCGACTCACAAAACCGGGTATGCTCCCGTTTTACTGCCAGTTGCAGTATACCGCTACCAAGACGTCTCCGAACAAGTCTGGCATACAATTGTAAAACTCGTAGGGCAGACCATCCAAACCCGGCGATTTGTCTCTCGAGCATTCTGCCATCACGTCCCGCACATCCGCCGCCGTGATGGCACCTTCGCAGCACTCTGCCTCTCTTGCCGAGAGTCGTGGTAGGCTGTGCAGGTAGGCACTGAAGTCCACCCTGCGTTCACGCTCACCACTCGTCCCGTACAGTCGGGCAAAGTGCCGCTGAAATGTCTCGCACATCTTGCTGGGCTCGAGCAATTCGCGCCCCTGTTCATCTACCAGAGACCGAATGGTGGCTTTGTTGCCCTGCTGCGCCTCCGCCACCCGGGCCTCCCTCGCGGCTCCAACACCTTCCATCCTTAGAGCACGCATCCTAGCCCTGACAGCACACCCTTCGTGTTTGGCGTTGAAGTGTTGTTCAAGGACCAACCTCGCCGCTAAAACGTCGGATGTGATGCCACTTCTTATTGCCTCTTCTAGCTTCTTAACTAACTCACCCTCTACTCTATTTCTATCTACGGCTAGTGCCTTGCTATATCTAATTGCTTCCGCTTTTACTGCTCTCTAGAAGGCGAACCACCATTTGTTGTTGACAATGGCTCCCGTTAAAGCCCTTTTTACTAACGTATTGATTCTGTCTCTAAAAACTTGTCTGGACGGGAATGATGCGTTCAGTTTCCAGTACCCAGGACCCTGTCTATGTGCCTTATCTAAGTCTAGCGTACACGTCACGAATTTGTGATCCGTGTAGCTGACTGTGTGGAATTGTGGACATCCTAAGTTATCCTTGTCTACTGTCCTACACAGTATCCTATCTAGATACGATCTCGACGACCCACTGCGGTTGCTCCATGTCCACGTTGGTGCATTTGGGTGGTCGAGTCGGTACCTGTAAGACAGTTGGAATCGTCTGAGCAGGTCTCTGAGGCATTTGCATCCCCTTCTGTTTTTGTCTCTCCCCACATAGTCTAGATGTGTGTCCAAGGTAGCATTCCAATCCCCAACTAAAAGTAAAGGACGAGACGTTCCCAGGAATACTTCTAGACGTCGAAAGAAATCCGGCTGACCTGTTAAAGGCGGTACGTAGACTGATACGAGTCGAAAAGCGCACCCATTGCTGCCGTCAACATCCAGAACGATCAGTCTGCCCTCCGGGTCTACGAATATCGTCTTGACTTCGAGATCCAGGCTCTTGTGAAAAAGTACCGCGGTGCCACTACCGCCCATCCTCAGCAGACAGGGAGAAAAATAAATGTTAAACTGTCCGCCAAACATGGACTTTAGGGCCCGTGGCTCGTGGAGTCTGGTCTCACTTATGGCTATGATTCCCAAATCATGTGACTTGATGTCATTTAGGAGGTATCCTTGTTTCCAAGGAGACCCCAAGCCACGCGCATTCACACAACCAATCTTGACCATGATTCTATTGGGGTGTGTGCTTTAAAACACAAAAATGAAAGTACAGAGAGTTACTTACTTGTGTCGAAAGTTTTTGCTTCCTCGTTCTTTGATGTGTCTTCGAGGAGGTTTTTATAAAGTTTTTGGGAGAGATATTTTTGGATACCCCCTACAGCATTTGGGAAGAGGGCTTTGAGTTTGTGGTGTTGTGTTTGTGTGATGTGTAGTATTCTGATGTGTTTGGGTGGTGTAGTGCGTGGATGATTGCTATTTTTAAAGTCATCTTCACAAATGTTTGTGTGGCCTGTGATGTACTCCATTAATTTGGAGTCTTTGGTGTCTATCGCTGATAGCATTGAGTGTGTTTTTGTAGTGTTGGTGCTTGTTTGGTTGTGTATGGAGTTTTCAGGGTTCAGGTATTTCCCTGCTTTGGTTGCGATTTCTTGTTTGTTTTTTTTTTATCTTTTTCTTTTACCCCCTGTGGCTATTTGCCATTCTGTCGAACTTTCATCGTTAGATGAAAAGTCTGACGAATCAGCAGGGGGTAAGGGTAAAGCGTCTGGGTCTGTTGTGCGGTTGTAGATATGTTGTGGTGCGCGGGGGGGGTTGCTGGGGGTTTGTTGTGGTTATTGTCTCTCCTACATCCTTGGTGCTTGTCTTCTTCGTTGTTATTCTCGGTGTCGGAATTGATTTAGTTGTTGTTGGTGGTGATGATTCTGTTCTTGGCGCTGGTGTTAGTGTTGTTTGGTTGGGTTGGCTTGTTCTTTGTTGTTTTTCATGCATTTCTGCATACAGCTTCTTGATTAGCCGTCCATATTGTGGTGTGGGCAATAATGCTGGCTTTTGTGGTTTTTCCTGTGGCTGTTGTTGTTGTAATTTAGCGGCAGATTTGCACTCCTTTTTGAGGTGTGCCTCACTGCCACATGTATAGCATCGTGGCCTTCTGCCCTCGACTACTACGTACAACTTGCGGCCATCCGCAAGATGTACGTGGGTGGGAATTTTGTTAATGTCGTCTTGACTTATGTGGAAGAGGAACTCCATTCTCTTTCCCAGCTAGTCCTTGTTTTTCGAAACAGCGATATCGAGAATGTTTAAGTCCTCCATTTCGGATGTTATGGCGGATGTTATCCATAGTGTGGTTGTTACTTGGGGGACATTATTGATAATGACCTTCGTCACCTTCTGGCCAAGGTAACTCGGTGTCATCGTTAGTTCATCAGAATGAAGGGTTATCGTTGAGAATTTCTTCGCCAACTCTTCATTCTGAAAAACCACCTGTACGTGGGCGAACAAGTTCGCCCAAGTCACATAATCCTTGTATCCCCAGATTCTATTTTGTCCGTGCTTGCCTTTTCTGGACTTTTAGTTGTTTTATTTGTTATTTTATAAACAATGGTTTTCTTTTTTTCCTCATTCAGTATGTGTTGTGGTATGTGTAAGAGTATTTTGCCGTTTTCATTGGTGATAAGGTTTCTGCAATCTTTTATTTGTTGTGCAGTAAACGATACTTTTTCTTTTATCGCCTCGGCGAAGTTTGTTGTTGTTTTGTTATTGTTGTTACTGCCGGTGGTGTTGGTGTTGATGGCAGGGGTGTGGGTTGTAGGTTTGTGGTTGCTGATTATGCAACTAGCAAGGGGTGGAAAATTGTCTGCGTAATTTGGTCCTGCATTAGCGCAAATTTCGGCATTTCGTTTGGTTGTCGTTGTTATTTTTTCACTTGTTGGTGATGGAGTGAGCAATGGTTGAAGGGAATTGTTGTTTTCGTTGTTGTTGTTGTTGTTGTTGTTGTTATTGTCGTTCTTGGTGACGGCGGTGGTGTTAGTGGTATTAGTAGCATTGACGGCACGGTTTTTGGTGGCGGTGATGGTGATGTTGGTATTGTTATTGGTGGCGATGTCTTTAGCAGGGATAGCAGTTTTAGATAGATAGATAGATAGATATACACACATAAATGCACGCACACACATACATACATACATACATACATACATACATACATACATACATACATAATACATACATACATACAGATTGCAAGTTCAGGTTTATGCTCGTAATTATTGGGGCATAGGGATATGTAATACCCTGCCTAAATACTAACCTTGAGAAATTAGGCTTCTCAAAACCAGGAAGGAGAAGGCTGATTCAAAGACTACAGTTCCAAGCTATCGCTAGAACTGTAAAAGTCTATAAAACTTTCCAGAATTTTATGATTTAAGTAATATTAGCATGTCTAGATATGCAACTATATGCATAAGAATACATACATAAAACAAAACATGTAAATCTCCACGTATGCATGCATGCATGCATACATACATACATACATACATACATACATACATACATACATACATACATACATACATACATACAGAAAACATAGATACAAAATTAGCCTGTTGGTGTTGAAATTCCAATGAATGAGCCTTGGATCAAGGTTAGAAACCGGCTCTTTCTCTATTGCCAAGAAATCTTGAAATAAAACTGAATAATAACATACATACATACATACATACATACATACATACATACATACATACATACATACATACATACATACGATATGCGTGTATACGATATGTATGCATATCTTGGAAAGATGTTCCCACAACAGCATACACAATACTACCAAAGTGGACTTTTATGCCATCCCAAACATTAAATATCTCAGAAGCAAATATTATACAATTTTGCAAGAAAAGTTATTTCATGGTTTCCTGTAAATTTCCAACAGTCTCTCTCTCTGTCTCTCTTTCTCTCTCTGTCTCTTTCTCTCTATGTCTCTTTCTCTCTATCTGTCTGTCTGTTTCTCTCTCTCTCTCTTTCTGGATCCCCAGGACTAATAAGCCCAGTTACCGAGGTTACCATGGCGCATTATTGATTAAGATCACAACATCCCCGTTGAACGGGCGCCAGTCCGCTGCAGAGTCCAATACCAGCAAATTTGAGAAGAACAAGTCGATTATATCGAACCCAGTACTTGACTGGTACTTTGTTTTTTCGGCTCTGAAAGAATGAAGAGCGAAGCTCTTAGTGGTTATGCCGCTAAGCATTTTGTCCGACTTGCTAACAATTCTGCCTCCTTACCGCCTATTGCAACCAACATTTCAAAATAATCGTGAAATTTTCACGGCTACAGTTAGTCTTTTGTAAATTCTGTTAGACGTATTTCAACGATTTCAGAACATAATGTACTATTTTCACTTTCGTAAAAATGGTTTTCACATGGCTTTGCGGTCCCACAATATAAAGTACTTTGATTTACTCTAAATTACATGTAGGAGTCTGGCAGCATTTGATCATTAACTACAAAAACCCCTAGCTATACGTGGACAATATTTCCTTCATTTCTTTTAACTAATATTGCCTTTGTTTGTTTTAAAGTCTTTTTGCAGAAACAAGAACATCATTGAAATTATTCATTTACGAAACTAAAGGCAAGCGTAATACTCTTAAATTCCCATTATGTCACTTATTCATTAGTTATCGTCATTCTTATAAATGTCTAAAATAAAAAAGAAAGAAAAAGTGATAAAGGAGTCAAGTAACTGGATCCTTACTATTTGTTCAAGGAGATTTGGTCACTATTTCTAGCCAATCGAGTGGCTCGTATTTTTAATTTTTAATTTTCTTTTACCAAACAATATCAAGTAGAGGGAATATATTTCGTTAAGAGAAATTTGTGTCATAAAAATCACTTCTGTTTTATAACTTTTGATCTTTCTTTTATCTTTTCCTTGTTTCAGTCAATGGATTGCGGCCATAGTGGGGTAACACATTGAAGTTTCTTTTTTTTTTTTAGTCGAAAAAAATCGACTTCAGTGATTTTTTTTTTGTTTGGTGGGTGGGTAGCGGTTGTAAGTCTGATACTTATTCTATCAGTTCTTGTTTACAAACTGCTAAGTTAGGGATGTAAACAAAGCAACACTGATTGTCAAGCAGTGTTGGTAATAAATGCAAAAACATATACACATATACGTATACACACACGGAATCGACGGGCTTCCACACAGTTTCCGTCTGCTAAATTCACTTTCAAGACATTTATCGACCCGGAGTTATAGTAAAGTATAATTTTACACAAAATTATACTCAAGTATAATTTTACCTGAGTACACTACGTTCTAAATGGTCAGTGATGATCTTGCTTGGTTGCTAATGGACAGCCATCATCATCATTATCGTCATCATATGCGTGTGTGTGTGTGTGTGTGTGTGTGTGTGTTGTGTGTGGACTTAGTCAGGAATAAAGAAATATACCAAGTGCGCACAGTGTGGAGGTGGATCCAAAACGGGTAACGAAGCACAGGATTTCTTCGTAGAGAAACATCATCATCGTTGAGGATTCTGCGAAATTGGCGAAGATTCTTTTTGGCAAGGTAGCAGGTGATTTGGTTGAAATTCAGCTTGGATGAAGAAAGAGTTTTTAGAAGCCGTGCGATGCACAGTCGTCGTTCGTGATTCATAGAGCAGTCTTGTAAAATTTACGAAGCTGGGTAGACTCCATTGTTTTTGCTAGGTGGCCTGAAAGTTAGCTATAGCCCAGTAATGCGTCTTAGAGGTAAGCCACTGAATTTTTCTGGTATATGGAACTGAGGAAATATTTAATTAATACAGCTTTCTGTGTATAAAATATAGGGATCTTTACTGCTTGGCTGCACATGCGGAAATTTTAAAGTTTAGTGCAAGTTTAAATATTTAGTGTATCGATGTAATTTTCCACGCTGAATCTCAGAAGATACTTTACCTTTTCCAGGAAAATTTTTGAAAAAATTTACAGAGGTTCAAAATTTGATAATTTCTACCCAGTCAGAAAACAGGATTTGGAAGCTGTTAGTTTGTGCGTGACAATGAAATATTGGCGGAGTTCTGCGTTACGTACGACATATAACTCCCCATAACATATGTATTTTTTGGAATTTTCAGAAAATTTTTGCGAATTTGTATTCTACACATGGGAATTCATAGAATTATGCAAACTACCCACCCACAAAAATTGGGGTGTGTTAGTTAAGGCCTATTTAGCTGTTATTTTATAGCACATCTCACGAGCAACTGTACCTTGTGTTTTAAGCATTTAATATGCGAAAAATTGCCACATGAGTATGCAGCTTGGCTTGTTACTATGGAAGAGGCACCTATATGTCTGTGACTTTCGATTGGCTAAAATTACTCAAAATTTGCAAACTTTAAAAGGTATTAACTCTTTATTTATGGCGGAAATGAATTTCCGGATCTTTACCTTTTGGGACACTGGTAGAATGTGTCATATAAAACATTTTTTACTCTTAGCATTTTTTAGAAAAACTTATATTTACGAAGTAATTTCACGTTAACGTTGTCCTATTTCGGTAATTTCAACCATTCAATGACATGTATTCAGCTGAATAAAATGTCTGCCGTTGTTTGTCAGCAAGAACTTCCGGCGGTGTATTTTTCGTTTGTCACTGTTATTTATGACAACCCTAACCCTTACCCTGAAACCCTAACCCTAACCCTAAAACCCCAACCTTAACCTTAAAACCCTAACCCTAAAACCTTCAAGCTAAAACCAGTACAAATGCACGAACGATGTCATAAATAACAGTGACAAATGAAAAATAAACCGCCGATAGTTGTTGTTGACAAACAACGGCAGTAATTTTATTCAGCTGAATACACATCATTGGTTGAAATTACCGAAATAGGACTACTTTAATGTGAAGTTACTTCGTAAATACAAGTTTTTTCTCAAAAATGCTAAGAGTAAAATATGTTTTATATGACACATTCTACCAGTGTCCGAAGTTTGAAAGTGTTTAGTTACAAAAAATTATTTTTTAAATCTGTCAGTCAAAAGGTAAAGATCCGAATTTCCATCAATACACCAAATATGAAATCAACTGGAAAAAAGAATTGAAGAAATTGAAAAGTGGCAGCCAAACAGAAAAGACCAAATAATGAATTCTCGTCCGAGCATGTAGATAGCCGTAAGTATGCATAATTGAAAGGACCAGAAAAGGTCGAAATACATGTAACGCTCTTGCTGGCAACTGGTGGGACCAAGTTTTGTCTCTGTCTCATATTTATCGTGTTTTTAATACAGCACTTTCATCAAAGATATTATCTCAGGAAAATATTGTAATAACTGGCCTATCAATAGTGTATATACATTAAGTGTATCATAACATTCTGTTATCCATTTTTTATTCTTTTATTCGTTTACGTGTTTCCGTCATTAGATTTCGACTATGCTGGAGCACCGCCTTAAAAAGTTTTAGTCGAAAAAATCGTCCCCATGATTTATTCTTTGTAAACCTAGTACATATTCTATCGATTCTTTTGACGAACCGCCAAGTTACGGAAACATAAACACACCAACATCGGTTGTCAAGCGCTGATGGGAACAAATACACACCCATGCACGCGCGCGCACACACACACACACACACACACACACACACACACACACACACACACACAACACACACACACACACACACACACACACACACACATATATATATATATATATATATAATATATATATATATATTATATATATATATATATATATATATATATATATGTAATGCTTTTAGCTATTTTTTCTTGGGGCTGGCCAGATTGGAGCAATCTTGAGTATAACCAGCCGAAATTGCAAAGATAATCTGGAACTCGACTAAGGATAGAAAACTCCGAATGATACGTCCTCGTTTTCCTTGTATCGTCTATCTGGATATTTTGTTTTCCTTTCTTTGTATTTTTTATATATAAAATATAGCGGCGTACGTCCACTTTGGTCTCTTATATGTAAGTATATATATATATATATATATATATATATATATATATATATATATGACGGACGTCATTCAGTTTCCGTCTACCAAATCTACATGCAAGGCTTTGGTCGGACCGAGGCAGACACTTGCCCAAGGTGCTACGCAATGGTACTGAACCTGGAATCTTGTGGTTGGGAAGCAAGCTTCTTACCACACTGCCGCGACTACATTAAGTATATCATTACATTAAGTTTGATATACATTAAGTTTGATACAGAGATGGTTATTGAAATTTTGTTGTATGCGGACGCGGAGGGACATTCACCAGAGAAGCTGATTGTAATGGTTCAAGAGTGAAGTATATGTGCTGTCAGGGATGGTTAGTAGAAAAACTGGTAATGTTCAAACCAGTCGATAAATATGAAACTCTATAGAGTCCCGGTGGGGTGGTTATATATGTATGTATGTATGTATGTATGTATGTATGTATGTATGTATGTATGTATGTATGCATGCATGTATGTATGCATGTGTGTGTATGTGTGTATTATGAATGTTGGTATATATATGTGTGTTTGTGTGTGTGAGTGTATGCGTGTATGTAGGTGTGTATATGTATATATACATATATGTGTGTGCGTAAGAGAGAGCAAGAGAGTGAGAGAAAAGAGAGAGAGAGAAAAGGTGGAGGCATGTATATGTGTGCGCATCTGTTTGAAAAGTATCGAATGATCCAAGTCGTGTCTAAGAACCGAAATGTTTAGTGGTGAGGGGAGGGAGTCGAGATGGTAGTTAGGGGAGGTCAGTAACTGTTTCGTGGAGGACAGAAAGCAGTAAGAATGAAGGTATGGGGGGAAGGGAGGGGAGAAAGAAAGAGAGAGGGTGAGAAAGAAGGAGAGAAAGAGAGAGGGGGTGAAAGAGAGCGAGAGAGAGAAGGGCGGATAGGTTTGAATTGGAAGCTTATGGTACCAGTCACCTTCTTTAAGAGTGGTGGTGGTGGTGGTGGTGGTGTGGTGGTGTAGTGTTGCAGGTGGGGTGTGGTTGGGTGGTGGTTGGGTGGCGGTGAGGTGAGGGCGCTCGTGCTGATGGTAATTAGTGTGACCTTTGCTGAGATGGTGAGGTCATGGCAGAATGCTTCTGTTGGGTTTTTTAACCCTAGGTCTTAGTTGATCGATCATGCCTCTTACCAAAGTATACCCAGCCTTGACCATAAAGACCAGGGATTCTGAACAATTTTTAATCTATGGACTCCATTTGATTGCTATGTTATTCTGATGGACCAACAGTCGTTCCATGTTTAAAAACTAGTTTTATAGATGCTTCTTTCAAAATTCTTATTTTGTTTTCCACACATTAACTTGTGTAGGTCGAACTGTGTAAAATGTTAGAGAAAAAAACCTAGATATTTCTTGCAACAAAAACCAGTAAATACATCTAAAGCAAAATTTATTCAGGAGTCCTTCAAGTACTATTGCAGAGCCCCGATTTACTATCTTGTTACGTGGATTACCAAAAATCTTACATAAACCCTCAGGGGCCAAATGGACCCAGGCTGAAAGCCACTGATCTAGACTCAACATAACATCATCCAATGTTGAATTTGGGGGAAACCTGGCTGTTATGCTTTTTTTTTTAAAGTCAAACGACCACCTTGAGGCCCCTTCATTTTGGGGATATTGGTGGTGGTGGTGGTGGGGTGTGACTGGTGGTGGCGATGGTGGTAGCGGTGGCGTCGATGGCTGTGACGGTGACCGTGCTGGAAATGGTGGTGGTGTTAGAGTATCGCTGTTATTGTAGTGTTGATTATGATGGTGGTGGTGTGATGATATTGGCGGTTGTGGTAAGTGACCATTAATAGGTTTAAAAACATTCTGCTGCTGCCATCGTTGCTGCTGTTGCTACTCCAGCTGCTGTTGCTGCTGCAGCTGCTGTTATTGTCGTTGCTGCTGTCATCGTTGCCAGTGCTCCTGGTGGTGGTGGTGGTGGTGGTGATGGTGGTGGTGGTGATGGTGGTGGTGGTGGTGGTGGATTGGTGGCGGCGGCGGCGGTGGTGGCGGCGGTGGCGGCAGTGGCGGCGGCGGCGGCGGCGGCAGCGGTGGTGGCGGTTGGTTGGCGCGGAACGAACATGTTTGCGGAGTGTGTGGCTGTGTTTGGGCGATGAAGGCGGCGCCGGTGGTGATGATATAGTGATAATGCTATAATGCTATCGTTGCTGTTATTGTTGCAGGTCAATCGTATTCCAGCCGTGCCCAACCTGGCTTTTTGTATATCAAGAACCAACATTTTCAACGTATCCTTCTGTATTAAAGACAGTAAAGTACGATTTGGAGATTTGGCTGTTGTCTCTAGCATTCGAGAGATCGCCTCAGGATTGTTTAACCTCAGGACAGTATCGATCTTTGAGACCTATACTCATAGACACGCCAATCATGGTCATCCGGTCTTATATAGTTCAGACATGGTACCTCTAAATCAGGGGGTCTCAACCATTTTTTGCCTATGGACCCCTTTGATTCCTATTTTACTTGTGTGCCCTTCCTCCTCTGCTAGCCATTCGTTGTTTAAAAAATCTTATATTTTTAGAATTTATTATTATTATGAATTGTATAACAATTGTTAAAATATTCTGAGTATTTTGAACGTATAACCAGTTTTACTGGTCCGAAGCACAATTTTTCATGACCCCTGAATTACCGCGGACCCCCAATTTTCTACACTGCATCCTTGGACCATGGTTGGAAACCTCTGCCTTAGATCGACAACAGGCAAAGTATTCTGCCATTTTTGGCCATGGCAAGATGTGATTTATTTGTTAACATTTTTCATGTTTCAATGATAGAGCTGCGGCCATGCTGGGACCACCCTTAAAGAGGTTTTTTTTTTCTTTTTTGGTTGAGCAAATTGATCCCCGTACTTTTTTTCGTAAAATCTGGTACTTATTTTACCGGTCTCTTATGCCAAACCGCTAAGTTACGGAAATGTAAGCAAACCTACACCGGTTATGAAGCGGTGGTGGGCAAACACCGACACAAAGACATATGCATACACACGCGCACGCATGCACATACACGTCTACCAAATTTGGATTTGGCTAGCCTGGGGCTATAGTAGAAGACACTTACCCAAGGAGCCGCACTGTGGAACTATAATCGAGGGAGATTTAGCTACTATATCTTGCATTCGAGTAAAGACCCCCTTCGGTCATAAATGACAATGGAGCCGCACCTAGAAAGTCACCCTTCGAAGCACAAGTCCGGAGAAGGTTGCTTATGGAAGACCAGCAGTCTCACATGCATACCAGGCTCACCTGTCCACGTCACTAATGTTATCCAAGGGAAAGGTAAAAGCCGATACAGTTTGGTGCCAGTGACGTCGCAACTCATTTCTACGGCTGAGTGAAACTGGAGCAACGTGAAATAAAGTGTCATGCTCAAGAACACACCACACAGCCTGGACCGGAAATCGAACTCACTACCTCATGATTGTGAACCCGATGCTCTAACCACTGAGCCATGTGCCTTTTCGCATTCCACTAACCACCAAAAGGCTCCCTTTCCAGTAGTGTTGTTTATCTCCAGGTCAATCCTGGCTGTGCTGGTTTATCATCAAAGGTGTTCCACTCCTGACCATCTCGCCATCTCTTGGACTACATTATTAATTGCTTTGTCCTTTCCATAACTGTTTTTAATTAAAAGAGATCTAGCAGCTATTTTTATTGGTTAGTATTTGTTTAACCCCAGGTCAGTTCTGATCCAGAAGACTAATGAACAAAGGTATCTCAGCTGTGACTATTCGACTCTTTCTTTAAGACTGGATAACATAGTTTTTCTGAATGATATACTCTTTCGTTATGTGTGTATTTTTGGAGAGAAATTTGGCTCCTGTTTCTAACACTTAGTGGTTTAAATCGCGATGGTGGTGATGATGCTGTTGTTGTTGTTGTTGTTGGTGGTGGTGGTTTTAGTGTTGATATTATGTGCTGTTATTGTTGTTGCTGTTGTCGCTGTTGTCTAACCCTAAGTCAGATCAAAGGCGCTTATGTCGAGACAATCCAGCATCTCTTTTTAGACGCAGTACACCCAAGATCCCATTGTTTGTGTGTCCTCTAAAAAAAGCCATAACCAAGTGACTTCTTTGAAGGCTGCTATTGGCTGCTATTCCTAGAAATCGAAGTGACCAGCCAGAAATGCAGAAATTCCTTCGTTGTTGATGGTTGTTGTTCGTGGCGGGGGCGGTGGTGGTGGTGGTGGCAGTGTTGGTGGTGCTGGTGGTGCTGGTGCTTAGTGCTGGTGGTACGGGTGGTGGTGGTGGTGCTGGTAGTGCTGGAGGTGGTGGTGGTGGTCCTCGTCGTCGTCGTGGCGTTGATAAAACTTGCTGTACAGCAGTTGCTGCAGTGGGTGTAACAGGGTATGGTGGGGTGGATATAGTGTGAATGGATGGGGGTGGATAAGAGTGCAAGTGGTGGTGTTGGCGAGGCATGTACGAAGATTGAAAGTAGAGGTGGTGGTGGTGGTGGTGTTGGTGGAGTAAATAAAAGACAGAAGCAGTCGTTCTCTTTTGCCCTCTCTCTGTCTATGTAACTCTCACTCCCTCTCTTTCCTTCCCTCTCTTTCTCTCCCCGCTTCTCTCCATCCCTCTCTCCCCCTCCCTCACTCTATCATTCCATCTCTTCTGCCTAACTCACCCTTCTGCCTTGAAATGATGACGATGGCGGTGGCAGAGTTGGTGGTGATAGTGGTGGTCGTGAGGTGTTGGCAGGAGAAGTGGTAGCGGTGGATGTGACGGCGCTGGAGGTGATGGCGGAGGTGTTGGAGACTTAATGGTGTCGAAGAATAGATGCAGTAATAGTAGTGCTGCTGCTGTTGCTGTTGTGTTCATGTTGTAATGGTGTAGCTGGTGGCATTGGCAGTGTTGCTGCTGGTTGTGGTCCTGATGTTGGCGGTGGGGGCGGGGGCGACGGTAGTGGTGGCAGTGGTTCCCGTGGCGGCCGTGGTGGAGGTGGCGGCGGCGGCGATGGAGGTTGTGGTGGGTTATTTATAGTGGTATGATGATAATGTCTGCTGTGACGGAGGTGATGGTGACGGCGGTGGGAATGGTTGGGGAGGATGAGGGGGGAATTATATTTGGAGAAAGTTGGTGGAGTCTAATAACAACTACAACAAAACCCTGACAACACTGCCGTTAGAAAATGGTGCTGCTGTGTGTGTGTGGAGGGGAGGAGGCTCAGTTTGTAGGGGGGAAGGAAAGTCAATCCTACTTAACGAAATAGATTTGGTCATGACACTTTATTCTTTCTCTCTCTCTCTCTCTCTCTCTCTCTCTCTCCCTCGTTCCATATTCTAGTAATTCTTTTCTTCTTTCACATTCAATTGCTCATAGCCTGCATCTCTCTCTCTACCTCTATATCTATCTCTATATTTATCTCTCAATCTACCTATCTATATGTCTATCTAACAATGTATTTATTTATCTACCTCTATCTGTCTGTTTGTCTTCTGTCTATCTATCTATCTATCTATCTATCTATCTATCTATCTCTCAATCAATTTATCTATTTATCTATCTATCTCTAATTCTGTCTATTTCTCTATCTATCGATCTATCTATCTATACTATGTATATGTGTGTATATATATATATATATATATATATATATATATATATATATATATATATATACATATATGTGTGTGTGTGTGTGTGTGTGTGTGTGTATATTCTTATATTTGTTTCAATCATTTGACTGCGTCCATGCTAGAGCAACACCTTTAGTCGGACAACTCAACCCCAGGACTTATTCTTTGTAAGCCTAGTACTTATTGTATCAGTAACTTTTGCCGAACCGCTAAGTTACGGGGACATAAACACACCAACATTGGTTATCAAGCGATGGTGGGCGGACAAACACAGACACACAAACATATACGCGCGCGCACACACACACATATACACACATATATAGATATATACGATATACGACATATATATATATATATATATATATATATATATATATATATATATATATATATATATATATATATATATATATATACTTATATATATGTAAAAAATCTTTGAGCGAGGTATAAACAGTAGCTGCACGACATCGTGAGGTATATTTGCCACCTAAATGTGGCTAACCCTTAAGGGTCGATGCTACTGTGGCTTGTAGCCCCAGGAAGACATCTCCTCCAGCTGGCTAGTGACACATTATCTTTGTCCTATCAGTATTTGCAAAGAGATCAGTGACTTTTCGTCACTGGAAAAAGTATATATATATTTGCATTGAGAATCATTTCCCATCGCCAACCGATGGTACAGTAGCATCGACCCTTAAGGGTTAGCCACATTTTGGTGGCACCTATCCGTATGTGCATGTCTAACCCATTTTTCCCAACTGCACACCTTTAGTATCACCCACTTTATGTATCTTTCTCTCTCTCTCTCTCCCTCTCTTTCTTTCTCTCTCTCTCTCTCTCTCTCTCTCTCTCACTTTCACTTTTGCTAACCAACCACAGGGTTCCGGGTTCAGTCCCACTGCGTGGCATCTTGGGCAAGTGTCTTCTGCTATAGCTCCGGGCCGACCAATGCCTTGTGAGTGGATTTGGTAGACGGAAACTGAAAGAAGCCTGTCGTATATATGTATATATATATATATATTATATATATATATATGTATGTGTGTGTATGTGTTTGTGTGTCTGTGTTTGTCTCCCTAACATTGCTTGACAACTGATGCTGGTGTGTTTACGTCCCCGTCATTTAGCGGTTCGGCAAAAAGGGTCCGATAGAATAAGTACTGGGCTTACAAAGAATAAGTCCCGGGGTAGATTTGCTCGACTAAAGGCGGTGCTCCAGCATGGCCGCAGTCAAATGACTGAAACAAGTAAAAGAGAAAAGATAAAGAGATATGTACTTATATATATATACAAACAAACACACGCACACACACACACATATATAAGAACCAAGGATCGAGGTATAGGAAGAAAGTTAGCTTCAAACAATCCATAGTAATATTAAAAAAATACAACTTTCAGGGACAATAGATCGAATCTTCCATGTGTTAACATGTACCTCCTTGCAACAATGTAAACTTTCATTTAATCAAGATAACCTTGGCCTGACGAGTACCCTGCAGTATACACCTCTCTTGGATTTTTGCCACTTCCGAAGTCCCACTTGCTATGAAACATATGTACCCGGATCTTATCAATTCCATTCCTTAAGTCTAGTATATATATATATATATATATATATATATATATATATATATATATATATATATATATATATATATATATATATATAACACCACACCACACCACACTACACCATACAACATTACACATCACATCACAACACACCACCCACACACCCATCCCCACATTTTCACACCTACACATACATACACGCACACGTCCAGACCACCAGCCCTCTTTCACACGCACATACATACTCTCTTATACACACACGCACCTTCGTGTTGGGTGTCATCTTTACCATGTTATCTCCCCTACTTTCCTTCTCGTGTTTGACCCTTCTGTCCGGCACTAGTCGCCATGATAGATCGTTAGTCACTACACACATTTTTTTTCTCGCCTTGTTTTTTCTGTGTCCCTTTCTGTAGAAGAACGTAGGCTCGAAATGTAAAAGACTTTTTCTATTCCTGAGCGTTATACTAATGCATCTGTTTGTTTTGTACACCACCTGTCTTCGTATTTTGTTTTTTTTTCGTAATCTCTCCCTATATATATATATATATATATATATATATATATATATATATATATATATATATATATATATATATATATATATATATATATATATATATATATATATATATATATATATATATTATATATGTATATGTAACCAGTTCGAATCATCTCGAGTGTAACTGCTCGAAATGGTCGTAACTTCTGGAGAGGAAAGAAAGTCACGAATGACCCGTCTTTTTTTTTTTTTTTTTGCCTGTCCTTGTAATTGTTGTTTCTCTTGTCCGCCTTTGTGTCATCTATCTGTCCGAATGTTTTAACGTCCTCTATTGCGTTTTTGTTCCATTTATATATATATATACACACCAAATGAAACACACCAGGACATCATACGCACACAAATCAACCCAACAAAAAGAAAAATAGGAAACATTTGGAATACAAACCTGCACAATAGAAAACTCGCCTTCTGGAACATGATAAAAAATTCCAACAAAGCAGATATGTACGAGGGATGGATGAACTCAACACCAATTATCCTCCCATGCAAATTCCAGATAAAAATAATACCCAACGAACCTGACGGACAGAGAACTATTAGGGAAAGGTCAGCTCTATTCAATTTAAAATCAGAAATAGAACTACTAAAACTTAGGGCCTCCACAAATGAGGAAAAATATAAAAGCATCGACGAGGAGGAGATGCATAATGAAATACAGAAACGAACCGAGGGACAACCCCTCGAAAATACCCTAAATCATTGGAAGGAAATCTGTGAAAAGGAAGAAAGAAATTCTCTCCTACGCTGGGAAAAAAGCAACGATTTCTTCCAAAGATATGCGTCAATTTTCAAAAATGAATTGGGTACGGATAATCCCTTTCTTAAGAAAATTACAAAAAATAAAAAAGAAAAACCGAACAACCCACAAACCACCCCCCAACTATCCTCCATACACTAGAAACAGAAATCACCCACAACCAACATTTTCGAACCACGCAAGACTTAACAGGGAACAAGCTGACAGACAACGCGTCTATGAAATAGATTACACCAAGAACAGAACACACCAACAACATCCTAATACCAGACCCAACCACCGCATAACAGCACAAAATAACACTAGAATAAGAAATACACCACACACAAGTCGCTACTACCCCATGAACCAAAATTACTGGTCCCCACTGAACACAAGACAAACGCAAAAAAACACTAAGTCAAGCAACATCCCACATACAAGCAATTCGAAACAAAAATATATCACATACAGAAATTTTACACACACCACAAACGAAAACAACCATAGATTCCCACACACGCACAACAATCGGAGGCAACAATACCACCGTTCCTCCGAACCAATATCACACAACCTCACAGACAACTCATGCAAACAAAATTACACCCAACATTTTTTAGCCCGGGACCAGAGACACCAGGACACAGGCTGGAAACTAGTAATAAGGAAAAACCGAAGATAATCAATCTTTCAACCAAACCTCTCTCTAACATAAAAATTGACATCCTCTCAAAAGGGCTCAAATTTACACCAACTCCACGCAGAGCCAACCTAAATGAAATCAAGGATAATATAACAGAATTCTGCAGAAAATTAAGACTAGCAGAAGCATCAACCAGTTTCAATACTGAAGATGAATCACTAGTCAAGAACAAAAGTGAACACATCTCCTACAGAGGAAGAAATAAAGATCTTGACGAGTTCTGCAGCCACATTGAGAACTTTCCCTACCATACTATACATAAACAGAAAGTTAGCTCAAATTTTAACACTGCACAATGGAAGGAACAGATAGAACTTCAAAATGATGAAGATATAACCATTAAGGAAGCAGACAAAGGAAGTGCAGTTGTAATAATGGATACATCATACTATAGAAATCTTGTAATTTCCTTGCTTGATAACAATCAACATATATGAAAAAATCACCAACTACACCCCGCAAAAAATAATGAAAACTCTATCTTCACTAATTAAAACCCATGAAAAGGAACTAACAACCAAAGAGATTGATTTTCTAACAAACTTTAAATGCAAGCCTCTTCTATGGTCTGCCAAAAATACATAAAAGCCAAATTATAAATGAAACCATTAAAAAATCACCAAAGACATACATACACACACCTAACCCGGGGGACCTAAAACTACGACCCATTGTAGCTGGCCCAACCTGTGAAACACACAGATTAAGTCTATTTATGGACATCCCCTTGAAACCCTTCCTTAAACATATCGATAGTCATATCAGAGATGACTTGGATATGTTAAACCACCTTCCAAAAAAAGTCAAGGAAGAAACAATCATGGTTTCATTTGATGTAGTTAATTTATATACCAGTATACCTCATAATTATGGACTAGAGGCAATACAGTTCTGGCTGGACCAATTTCCGGAAGAAATACCAAAAAGGATCAGTAAAGAATTCATTACTAAATCGGTTGAATTCATCCTACATAACCACTTCATGTTTGACAATACATTTTACCGTCAAAATCCGGAATTGCTATGGGTACAAGGGCAGCACCAGTCATTGCGAACCTAACAATGGGCTACCTGGAAATAATTGTTTACCAGGAATCTTTATCGACCTTTGGAAACCCCCTCTCTCAATACATAAAAGAGAATTGGAAACGATTCCTGGACGATTGTTTTATACTCTGGAATGAAAACACAGATAAACTCCTAAAATTCAAAAACCTATTGAACAGCATCAACCCAAATATACAGTTCACAATGGAATACAACCAAAAGGGGCTTCCATTCTTAGATATACTAATTAAAAAAATTAACCTTAAAATAGAAACAGACATTTTTTACAAAGCCACAGACGCTAAACAATACCTACTTTTTTATTCATGCCACCCAAGACACACTAAAACAAACATCCCTTACCACCTTGCAAGAAGGATATGCACAATAGTGTCAGAACAAAATACCAGGAACTTTAGACTACAAGAACTCAAAAACACCCTAATTGACAGACACTACCCAGCTCAACTCATAGAGGATGGGATCAGACGTGCAACAGAAATCGACATAGAAACTTTGAGAAAAGTTCAATACAACAACACACCTTCCCCGAAAATACTGCCTTACATATCCACATACAACACCAGAAACAAAGAAGCCTTCTCCATCATCACCCAGAATTTACCAATACTTCATAAGGACCCCAAATTAAAGGAAATTCTAAACATACATAAAATCATTAAAAGCTACAAACAACCTAAATCACTTAAAAAGATTCTCACAAAGGCAAAATTGTTTTCTGAAATTACGGATGCAAAAGTAAAAAAATGTGGTAGACCAAACTGCGCAACATGCCCAAACCTTCTAGAAGGATCAGATTCCTCTTCAAAGAGGGACAAAAATTCAAGATCAAATCTAATTTTACTTGTGCTTCTGAAAACATAATTTATGTCATAAGATGCTCGGGCTGCCACCAAAACTACGTGGGGTCCACGGGACTATCACTCAGACGTAGATGCACACTGCATCGACAACAGATTGCATTCCCAGAATACAGAATGATACCCTTTAGTGAGCATATTGAGAAATGCGCAAAGCAACTACTACCACAATTTTTAATCTTTCCATTTTATCAATGTGCTATTGGAACACCAACACAAATTAGACTAAACAAGGAAACATTCTTCATTGAAAAATATAAGCATTCTTATACAGAGAAACTCACCCCATTAAATAAAAGGGACATGAAATATAAAGCGATTATCTCCCTTACACCGGAAGAAATCACTTATTACCTCCCCTTACCTGGAACTCTTCTTTACACTTCATAACGAAGACATAACACGATGTTTTGAGAAATTTGAAAAGTTAACACGAAACCGGTAATTTCTTCAAAAACTATGTCACTGTATGAAAAAAATTTATAACATTCTTCTGACATAATGACTCAAATATATTTTTTAACCTTTTAAAACAAGCCTTCTGTAGTTTTTTCACTTTTTACTATTTTCTATATATTCAACCACGTGCTTTCACACACCAACTTTCTCACCTATATATATATATATATATATATATATATATATATATACATATATATATATATATATATACTAAGCAATAAGGGTTTAGCAACGAGTTGCCTTACCACATACCGAATTTAGAAATAGCAGTCAAAGGGTTATAGCTATTTCTTCTACTAAAAAGGGAGATCTCAGTAAAAACAGCATTTGGAAGGCAGACACAAACAGGTAAGAGAGAATGAATTGACTGCAATCTATCATACATTTTTTTAGTTATCCACGGACGTACGTTTCGAAATCAAGTTTTTAGGAAAGCATAAGAATTAAATATTAAATATTAAATAATTCTATCTTACCGAAACTTCTTTTCTCTTCAGCGTAGAATACTATAATCATAAATGATTATATATTGAATTTTGAGATACCAGAAGGCACCAACTCAACTCAGTATCAGAGCGAGCTAGAATCCGCAACTGGTATCACCGAATTCAATTTGTGAATGAAACGATTGTGTCAACAGCCCCTTCCCACCCGCGTGTAGCCAAAACAAGATGCTGTAGTCATCTACTGAGATAAAATATGGTTATCCGTAATAATGAAGGGTGAAATTAATTAATTTGGAAAAATTATCAATTACACCAAGTAGTCTTCGGCATGTAAAAGCCTCATTCGAGGAAAATTTAAGTAATACTAAGCAATAAGGGTTTAGCAACGAGTTGCTTACCACATACCGAATTTAGAAATAGCAGTCAAAGAGTTATAGCTATTTATTCTACTAAAAAGGGAGATCTCAGTAAAAACAGCATTTGGAAGGCAGACACAAACAGGTAAGAGAGAATGAATTGACTGCAATCTATCATACATTTTTTTAGTTATCCACGGACGTACGTTTCGAAATCAAGTTTTTAGGAAAGCATAAGAATTAAATATTAAATATTAAATAATTCTATCTTACTTACCGAAACTTCTTTTCTCTTCAGCGTAGAATACTATAATCATAAATGATTATATATTGAATTTTGAGATACCAGAAGGCACCAACTCAACTCAGTATCAGAGCGAGCTAGAATCCGCAACTGGTATCACCGAATTCAATTTGTGAATGAAACGATTGTGTCAACAGCCCCTTCCCACCCGCGTGTAGCCAAAACAAGATGCTGTGGTCATCTACTGAGATAAAATATGGTTATCCGTAATAATGAAGGGTGAAATTAATTAATTTAGAAAAGTTATCAATTACACCAAGTAGTCTTCGGCATGTAAAAGCCTCATTCGAGGAAAATTTAAGTAATACTAAGCAATAAGGGTTTAGCAACGAGTTGCCTTACCACATACCGAATTTAGAAATAGCAGTCAAAGGGTTATAGCTATTTCTTCTACTAAAAAGGGAGATCTCAGTAAAAACAGCATTTGGAAGGCAGACACAAACAGGTAAGAGAGAATGAATTGACTGCAATCTATCATACATTTTTTTAGTTATCCACGGACGTACGTTTCGAAATCAAGTTTTTAGAAAGCATAAGAATTAAATATTAAATATAAATAATTCTATCTTACCGAAACTTCTTTTCTCTTCAGCGTAGAATACTATAATCATAAATGATTATATATTGAATTTTGAGATACCAGAAGGCACCAACTCAACTCAGTATCAGAGCGAGCTAGAATCCGCAACTGGTATCACCGAATTCAATTTGTGAATGAACGATTGTGTCAACAGCCCCTTCCCACCCGCGTGTAGCCAAAACAAGATGCTGTGGTCATCTACTGAGATAAAATATGGTTATCCGTATAATGAAGGGTGAAATTAATTAATTTGGAAAAATTATCATTACACCAAGTAGTCTTCGGCATGTAAAAGCCTCATTCGAGGAAAATTTAAGTAATACTAAGCAATAAGGGTTAGCAACGAGTTGCCTTACCACATACCGAATTTAGAAATAGCAGTCAAAGGGTTATAGCTATTTCTTCTACTAAAAAGGGAGATCTCAGTAAAAACAGCATTTGGAAGGCAGACACAAACAGGTAAGAGAGAATGATTTGACTGCAATCTATCATACATTTTTTTAGTTATCTTTAGCATCTTGTTTTGGCTACACGCGGGTGGGAAGGGGCTGTTGACACAATCGTTTCATTCACAAATTGAATTCGGTGATACCAGTTGCGGATTCTAGCTCGCTCTGATACTGAGTTGAGTTGGTGCCTTCTGGTATCTCAAAATTCAATATATAATCATTTATGATTATAGTATTCTACGCTGAAGAGAAAAGAAGTTTCGGTAAGATAGAATTATTTAATATTTAATATTTAATTCTTATGCTTTCCTAAAAACTTGATTTCGAAACGTACGTCCGTGGATAACTAAAAAAATGTATGATAGATTGCAGTCAATTCATTCTCTCTTACCTGTTTGTGTCTGCCTTCCAAATGCTGTTTTTACTGAGATCTCCCTTTTTAGTAGAAGAAATAGCTATAACCCTTTGACTGCTATTTCTAAATTCGGTATGTGGTAAGGCAACTCGTTGCTAAACCCTTATTGCTTAGTATTACTTAAATTTTCCTCGAATGAGGCTTTTACATGCCGAAGACTACTTGGTGTAATTGATAATTTTTCCAAATTAATTAATTTCACCCTTCATTATTACGGATAACCATATTTTATCTCAGTAGATGACCACAGCATCTTGTTTTGGCTACACGCGGGTGGGAAGGGGCTGTGTTGACACAATCGTTTCATTCACAAATTGAATTCGGTGATACCAGTTGCGGATTCTAGCTCGCTCTGATACTGAGTGAGTTGGTGCCTTCTGGTATCTCAAAATTCAATATATAATCATTTATGATTATAGTATTCTACGCTGAAGAGAAAAGAAGTTTCGGTAAGATAGAATTATTTAATATTTAATATTTAATTCTTATGCTTTCCTAAAAACTTGATTTCGAAACGTACGTCCGTGGATAACTAAAAAAATGTATGATAGATTGCAGTCAATTCATTCTCTCTTACCTGTTTGTGTCTGCCTTCCAAATGCTGTTTTTACTGAGATCTCCCTTTTTAGTAGAAGAAATAGCTATAACCCTTTGACTGCTATTTCTAAATTCGGTATGTGGTAAGGCAACTCGTTGCTAAACCCTTATTGCTTAGTATTACTTAAATTTTCCTCGAATGAGGCTTTTACATGCCGAAGACTACTTGGTGTAATTGATAATTTTTCCAAATTAATTAATTTCACCCTTCATTATTACGGATAACCATATTTTATCTCAGTAGATGACCACATCATCTTGTTTTGGCTACACGCGGGTGGGAAGGGGCTGTTGACACAATCGTTTCATTCACAAATTGAATTCGGTGATACCAGTTGCGGATTCTAGCTCGCTCTGATACTGAGTTGAGTTGGTGCCTTCTGGTATCTCAAAATTCAATATATAATCATTTATGATTATAGTATTCTACGCTGAAGAGAAAAGAAGTTTCGGTAAGATAGAATTATTTAATATTTAATATTTAATTCTTATGCTTTCCTAAAAACTTGATTTCGAAACGTACGTCCGTGGATAACTAAAAAAATGTATGATAGATTGCAGTCAATTCATTCTCTCTTACCTGTTTGTGTCTGCCTTCCAAATGCTGTTTTTACTGAGATCTCCCTTTTTAGTAGAAAAAAAGAAATAGCTATAACCCTTTGACTGCTATTTCTAAATTCGGTATGTGGTAAGGCAACTCGTTGCTAAACCCTTATTGCTTAGTATTACTTAAATTTTCCTCGAATGAGGCTTTTACATGCCGAAGACTACTTGGTGTAATTGATAATTTTTCCAAATTAATTAATTTCACCCTTCATTATTACGGATAACCATATTTTATCTCAGTAGATGACCACAGCATCTTGTTTTGGCTACACGCGGGTGGGAAGGGGCTGTTGACACAATCGTTTCATTCACAAATTGAATTCGGTGATACCAGTTGCGGATTCTAGCTCGCTCTGATACTGAGTTGAGTTGGTGCCTTCTGGTATCTCAAATTCATATATAATCATTTATGATTATAGTATTCTACGCTGAAGAGAAAAGAAGTTTCGGTAAGATAGAATTATTTAATATTTAATATTTAATTCTTATGCTTTCCTAAAAACTTGATTTCGAAACG
>NC_042998.1:143353876-143363876 GCF_006345805.1 Octopus sinensis | reverse complement strand
GGGAGGGGAATACATATGTACAGACAAAGACAAGTTTTGTGATGTAATCGTGAATTGAAATATGTAAAAAAGATAAAAGTTGGTTATGCGTGCATATTAAGACGTGTTCTGTATTTTTCAATGAAAAAGTTTCTTTATTTAAACGTTCTTGTGGAGAGATTGTGTCTTTGCACTGGTGGAAAGGGAAGACTGTGAAATTTGGTTTGATGTTATCTGTACATTTTTCTATATGTTCACTGAGGGGAATTTGCCTGTATTACGGAAAAAGGATTTGCTCTTTGTGTAGAGTGGTTCTCTTTCTCAAGGTCATACTCGTTTGTCCAATATAGTTGTGTCCGCAACCCGAGCAGGTTATTACATGAATTAGGTTCTCAGAGGCACAAGTGAAACTAGTTTTAATTGTGAACCTCTGTCCTTGTTTGAAAAGGAAATCCGAGCCTTCAAGTAGGTTGGGGCAGGTTCCACAGTTTGGGCGTCCACGTTTTTCAACCGTTGGTTTCGTGGTTGTTTTGTAAAGCTTCGCATTTGTTAGTAGTCTCTTTAACGATTTATCTTGTTTTTTGCATTTGATGAGTTGTGTGTTTTCAGGAAGTCGTTCATTTTTGGATCTCCGGTTAGTAAAGGAAGAGTTTGCACAATAGTGTTGAATGCCTCACTGTTTCTGGGGTTGTGTGTTGATATAAATAGTAATGTTTTGAGTTGAGGTGTGGTGTTATGTTTTGTTGTTCTTAGTGTTTTTATGTCCAATTGTTTGGTACGTTTAATTCCCTCGTCGATAAGTGAGGGTGGATATTGTCTTTCAATAAGCGTTGTTTTGAGGTCTTGAAGACGAAGGTCCCGAGTTGTTCTATCAGACACAATTGTGCAAATTCTTTTTGCCAAATTGAAAGGTATGTTTATTTTGATGTGTTTTGGGTGGCATGAGTTAAATATATATATATATATATATATATATTATATATATATATATATATATATATATATATATATATATATATATATAGCCACTCTAAATCTGTTCTCTAGTTATAACACCAGGCCGAATGCGAGGAAATATTCAAGAGGATTTACAAGTATAGGTATTTTTCGCTTATAAATTGTCAGTTTATCTTTTAGTAGTGCAAAGAAATCTTCATTACGTATTTAAAAATTAATTTTACCAATATGGTCGTTTTTTATGCGCTAGCCACTGATACAATCGTGTTAATGATTATATCCTCAATTTATAAATATAAATAATTTTGAGTTCTCTAGTCATTATGTCACGTTGCGGGACTGTATTACACCGTATGATTTCTGACATTAACAACATGGCCGAGATGGGCGATTAGATGTAATATATACGCGTGAAATGCATGTATATATTGTACGCAAACTGTTATTGGTATGTGTATGTATTTTTCGTTTATATATTGTCGGTTTAGCTCTACTGAGGAGTGTAAAAGAATCTTCATTACAGCGCACGAAATCTTAAGATATAGGATTATCCGAAATTTGTAAGTCTTTTAGCTCGTTTCCTCACATTCGGCCTTGGGTTATAAATAGAGAACAAATTTAGAGTGGATTGTAGGTATTTGACACCTACTGCTAGCGTATAAGTGCCGACATCCCAGTGCCCTTCATTATAATTATATTTTTAAAGTTGTGTACTAAGAAATAAATTTTACCAATATGGTCATTTTTTATACGCTAGCCACTGATATAATCATGTTAATGATTTTATACACACTCTCTCTCTCTCTCTCTCTCTCTATATATATATATATATATATATATATATATATATATATATACATATATATATGTGTATATATATATATATATATATATATATATGTATACATACATACATACGTACATACATACATACATACAAACATACATACATACATACATATATACATATATACATATATGTATGTATGTATATATAAACACACATATACATATATACATTAAATATTATATATGTGTGTGTGTTGTGTGTGTGTGTGTGTGTGTGTGTGTGTGTGTGTGTATGAATGTATGTATGTATGTATGCACGTGAATGTCTGCGTGCCTGTGTGTGTTTTTACATTTACGGATAATCAGAATTATAAGGTATACCTTTTTTTTCATAAACGAATAATTTTTACGTTGCCCAGAAAAATGGAAAAAAAAATAGAAAAAAGAAAAAGAAATTGCTGTTACATCACAAGTTCAAGGTCTGCGGTGACAGAAAATGTGAATCTGATGTGACAAGTTTCGAGTCTTATACGTTCATCAGAGAACGATTATTATTTCCTCTCTCTCTCTCTCTCTCTCTCCTCTCTCTCTCTCTCTCTCTCTCTCCGAGTAGGTGATCGTTATTTATAGTGTACACAAACTAGGACCAGCTAAGCTAGTCAGTCTAATTTGCATAATAGTGCATGCGAAAGTTTTTGGATAATTTCAATTAATTTTAATTTCAGTTTAGAATATGGACTGTTATGGTGAGTTGAAGTTTACATACACTATAAATACCGATATGTTAAATATATGTCTGTGAATATAAGATGGGTATACTTTCTCTTAAAAGGTGAAAAATAAGCTAGAAACTAACCTGATAGTTCTTGCTTTTTCTATTCACAACTTGTAACGTAACCACTTGATTTACTTTTGGGAACGAGGCTAAAAGTGTATGTTTATGAAAAAAGTTATATGCAACATTTCAAATTATATTGGCTTGACAACACCACATACATTGTGTGTATGTGTGTTTGTGTGTGCATCTGCATGCGTGTGTGTGTGTGTGTGTGTGTGTGTGTGTGTGTGTGTGTGGTGTGTGTGAGCGTGCATATATATATACTAAGTTTCCAACATTTTTATGAGAGGTAATATTGTATGAGAGGGTGAGTTCATTATGTATTTCAGTTCCGAAAGTTCTGAAGCACGTGTTATGGTTAACTTACTTGATACAGTTATAATATATAGAGAAAGATTTTTTTCAAAATGTTTGTTTTGGAAATAGTTATGATATTTAGAGAAATATTTTTGTCAAAATGATAGGATTAAAAAAAAACTTTTTAGAGATTAGTATTATGGTTAAATTACTTGATACAGTTATAATATTTAGAGACAGATTTTTTTCAAAATGTTAGGATTAAGAAAACATTTTTTTACAGGGGATAATTAGCGTTTTTTAAGGTAATAATAAAATTAGTCAAATCTATTTTCATGCAGTCGGAGTACGCTAAGTTTCCAAAGCTCCGACGGCTGACGGTATGAAAATAGATCCGATAAATTTTATTAATATCTGAAAAAATACTAAGTTTCCAACATTTCTATGGTTTAGAGTTATGAGAGGTAATATTGCATAAGATAGTGAGTTCAATACATATTTCAGTTCCGAACGTTATGAAGCACATGTTATGGTTAAATTATTTGATACAATTATAATATTTAGAGAAAGATTTTTTCAAAATGTTTATTTGGGAAATTACTTTTAGAAATAGTTAAAATATTTAGAAAAATATTTTTTTCAAAATGTTAGGATTAAGGAAAAAACTAAGAATGAAGAATAGCAGAAGAGTCATTGAATGGTGAAAGAGGGGTAAAGCATGAGGAATAGTAGAAGTGTCATTGGATAGTGAGAGAGAGGGTCGGAGGAGTAAAGTTGAAAAAGTGTGACATACTGATGTACCGACATTCGCTTTCGTATTCGCATTTATCATTACAGATATGTGTGTGTATGTATGTATGTATATATGTATGCATGTGTATTCATATGTATATGTATATATTAAAGCATCGGATGAACAAAGGAGGCGGTATTACATTTATTAATCAGTTACGATCGCTTCGATTACTGGTGGAATTATTACATCAATCAAAAGGCTGGGCTGTACATGATATAAACACTATAAAAATTATAAAAGTTATATAAAGATTAATTATTCCATTCAGTATTAAATGAAATTACCAACAATTAGACGAGGTTTTGCATGGAGTGCTGACTGAAGTACTCTTTCAAAATTCCTGAATTCACCTTTTCTTATTATGTATGTGCACGCGTGTGTGTGTGTGTGTGTGTGTGGTTTGCTTGTATATGTACACACACACACACACGCACACACATACATAAAATGTGTGTAAAGGTAGGTGTATAAGTACGCATACATGTATATTATGTATGTGTGTAGGGCCCCTTTCTCATTTTTTTTTCAATTACTATCTTACTCTGCAACTGCTACTACCGCCGCCACCACCGCCGTTGCCAGACCATTCCCAACATTCTTTCCTTCATTCTGTCTTTTTTACTGCAACCTTCACCTTGATCGCATTTTCTTACATTCCTGTGTCTCTTTTGGTTCTATTACGAAGAAAGACATATTCTATTTTCCTTCGCACTAATAATCTTTCGGTAAATTTGTTGTTTTCCGTACTCAGTTGAATGAACTGTACTACATGTATCAGTCCGTAAATTTCCGTCTTAGTTATATGTTGTTCTCGATATTCTAAGTCTCTTTCTCAGTCACAATCAGAGAAGTAGTACCATTCGATTAAAAGTTTTAGACTTTAAGTGTGTCGAAATTACACTAATTCACCCCATAGCTGCTGAGAGGTTTTCCTAATTGTCCTTTCTCATTAATCGTTTCCATGTTTAACTTTGATTTTTACCATATCCATATACATACACACGCACAGAAAGAGAGAGAGAGAGAGACAGACAGACAGAGACAGAGACAGAGAGAAAGAGAGACAGACAGACACAAACAGAGAGAGAAAGAGAGAGAGTGGGGGAGATCAACCTGAGTAGTTTCTGATGAGTTTGTTCATATATAGATTTTTGTTGATGATACTGCGAAAGTAGTCGATACTATTGCCTAATTACCTAATAACAGCAACCGGCTTACTGAAACACGTGTAAATTATATATAGAACATAAAAATGCCAGTTATTTTTTGTGTGTTCATTTTATGTATGTGTGTGCGTGTGTGTACATACATACATATAACCGTTGTTTAAAACCCTATGTATTCCGTTATAGTGTGAGAAAGAAAGTTTTGTACTCTTTAGACCAGTGGTTCTCAACTGGTGTCCATATGACCCTTGGGGATTCATATAACCCTTGGGGGTCCATATGACCCTTTTGCGTCCATGTAAGGGTATATTGTTAATGTTTATGGACAATAAATTGGTAATATTTCTACAATACATAAAATAATGTAAGATTTTTTGTTACAATTCCTAGTAATATTTAATTGTTAAAGAAAATATAATAGGATTGTTTAAACATGGAATGGTTATGAGGGTCCACCCGAGTAAAATAGCAATCAAAGGGGTCCATTGATGAAAAGTGGTTGAGAACCACTGATTTAGAATGACATGCTCGTAGCCTCCATAATTATAAAGTTAACAGAGCAAACATAGAGAACAAGACTGGAGAAATTTTGTCTGGAATTATTATTTACAGCATTCTTAAACGTGTTTCAGTAAAGCTTTTAAAGCCGATTTGCATTAGCCTGGCCTAATGTACTAATTACACCATTACAACATCAAAGTTGATTTCTGAATTGTATGAGAGGGGGGAGGGTTGCTGGTCCTCATATAAATATGTGTGAGTGCGCGCGCGCGCGTGTGTGTGTGTGTGTAAGAAAAAGTCAGAATTGTTTTTCTTGTTATATAACAAGCAATAACATCCAATTCCAAGTAATTGTTGCTGGTTCCTTTTCTTTCCATCTTGCTTTGTTTCCTACTGTCTTTCGTCCCCCATTTCTCTTCTCTTTCTTCCTGACCTTTATCTTTCGAGCATTCCATCTTTCTTCCTCTCCCTCTTTCTCTCTCTCTCCCTCTCTTTCTCTCTCTCTCCCTCTCTTTCTCTCTCTCTCCCTCTCTTTCTCTCTCTCTCCCTCTCTTTCTCTCTCTCTCCCTCTCTTTCTCTCTCTCTTTCCATCCTTCTTTTTTTCTTTTTCTCTTTCCTCCTTCTTTCTCTCTATCTTTCATTCCTCTTTTCTGTCTTTCTATTCGATCGTTCCATCCTTCTTTCCTTCACTCTTTCATTCTACCTCTCTTTTTTTTTCTTTTCGCTACATCCTTCCTTCATCCTGATTTCTCAAATACTCCTTCAAATATTCTTTCTTAACGTCTTCTTCTACTTCGTCTCTTTCAATGTCTTACCCTCGTTTTCTTTTTTACTTCCTTTCTCTTTTCCTTTTCTTTCTCCTAGTCCCGCCCTTTCTTTTTCTATAATTGTTTCCTGTTCTTTTTCTCCGTTTCTCTCTTTTATCTTTGGTTTGTTTCAGTCATTAGTCTAGGACATACCATGGAGAGTTTTCGTTTGGCAGATCTATCCTAGTACTTTTTTTTCTGTCACTTTTACAGAACCGCTAAGTTTCTGGGATGTAAACCAACTAATACTAGTTGTCAAGCAGTGGGGAAGATGGGAAGAAACACAGACACACACACGCACACACACAAACACATACACACACATACACACACACTCACACACACAAACACATACATACATATATACATATATATATACATGCTCATACATATATGTATGTTTAAATGTATGTATATACGCAATGAGATTCCATGCAGTTTCCATCTACCGAATTCTTTCACAAGATATTGGTCGACCTGGCGCTATAGTAGAACATATATGCGTAAAAAGCTGGGCAGTGGAATTGAAACCAAAACAACGTCTTTGCAAAGCGAACTCCTAGACTATACAGCCATGCTTGCGTCTTTCTGTCAACTTCAAGCTCATGCTCTCAATCCTTTGGGATTTATTACTTCTCTTGCTTCTTTCTTTTAAATTTCTTTCATTAAGTATTCTTTCATGATTTCGTTTTTAGAGCTTTCCAGTTTTCTTTTTTTATCTCCTTTCTTCATTTAACCATTCATTATTCCTTTCCTTCATTTTCCCACCACCACCACCAATCTTCTGTCTTATTTCTTGACATATTTCATTTTTTTTTTCAGTTTTCCATTAAGCCTTTCTCTTCACATCTGTCTGTCCATCTATCTTTCTATCTCTCAATATCTATTTATATACCTATATACTTATATATATATATATATATATATATAATATATATATATATATATATATATATATATATAATATATATATATATATATATATAATATATATATATATACACACGCACATGCTCACGCTACTGCACCTCCCCTAACTCTCCAACACTACCATGCTCACAGGCACTCATCATCGTCCCTATCATATCACTGACTCCTTTACCTGCACTTCTAGCAACATCATTTACTGCATCTGCTCTTTCTGCCCTTCTGCTGCGCAACGATGACGGTCTGACGTGGCGGAAAATGGAGGATCGAGCGGCGCGCGTTAGTCGGGCGAGAAGAAGGAGGACGAAAGAAGAGGTTCCGTCCACGCTTCTCCGGCTCGCCCTTTCCTGCAACTAACGACATCCCGCCGCCTGCTAACGGCGACGACGGCATCGGCGGACGGCGTTTTTGTGTCGTGACCGCCTCTCAACCAGATGGAAACCCCGGGACGATGGGATCCCGGGGCCGCAATGTATATTCGAGGTGTCGATATTCAGTGAGTCCTGCAATTCGCATCAGTTCACGCGGTTAGCCGCGCTCTTCATCTACAGACGAGCCAAGTGATCCCCATCCAGGGTTTCTATATTTACTACTACTACTGACGATGACATACGGAAAGGGACGCGGCGCGTCGTCCGCGAAGGGAAAAAAAGCGAAACGAAACGAAAACCTAGCTGCGGTAGCAGAAGAACAGCTCGCGACTGCTGCCGCTAGTCGCGAAGGCCGGTGGATGCGGGAGAAGAAGAAAGGGAAACTGAGAAAAAATGAAATGCTCGTGGAGCCGCAAAGCGCGCTGTATCATCGGCCGAGCACACTGGTTGTCGGACGGGCGCCTGCTCGATGGGGCGTGCAGGATCGGCAGCGAGCAGGCGTGGCATCGGAGCGGACAGCTGCGCGGCGCTGCACTGCACTGTTAGAGGGGCGAATGAGATGAAGGCGAGGGGACCCGGCCGCGGCTTATGAGAGCCATCAGAGAACACGTCGACAACGGCGCGGGACGCCGCCGCGCGCAAGCGGACTCGTCGGCCAGATCCGAGGACCTCACCGGACCATCCGATCGGTAGTAGCGACGGGCGTTATGTACAAAGGGTAGGGACGTGATCGACGCAATCTGATGACTCGCGCCTACCGGGAATTTCACGTTCATGGGGTTAGTTCCAGGCCCCGATCCCTATCACGGGAGGTGGTTCAGCGGTTTCCCGACCCACTCGGCCGGGGTAAATGCGCCCGCTGATACCTCCAGTGTGACGCGCGTGTGGGCCCGAACATCTAAGAGCATCACAGACCTGCTATCTCTCCGCTTGGTGCGGCTTTCTGCCAGCCGTCTCTCTAAGAAGCGCTGCATTCTCCAACCGACCGGCACGGACGCGACGGCGTACCGCTGCTGGGCTCGCGCGAGCCGAGCCGAGCCGAGCCGACCGGATACCGACTCTGCAACGACGTCGCGATAGCCCCGGGAGGGGCGGCAGCCGGACGCGGCCGCAGCGCCTGACGTGATGGAAAGCGGTGGAAACGGCAAGCGCGGGACGTGCACGGATCTACCGACGACGGTTTCGGCGCCGCTGCGCTGCCAGAAAAGCACTAATCGGCACGCTAGTTAGTGGGCCAGAGTCACGTTGTTATCGGATCAACCAGACGTATCGCCAACTAAGAACGGCCATGCACCACCACCCACCGAATCGAGAAAGAGCTATCGATCTGTCTATCCTACCGTTGTCCGGACTGGGTGAGTTTTTCCGTGTTGAGTCAAATTAAGCCGCAGGCTCCACTCCTGGTGATGCCCTTCCGTCAGTTCCTTTCAGTTTCTGTTTTGCAACCATACTCTTCCCCCGGAACTGACTATGGTTTCCTGCGCAAGCTCCCCGCCGGGTCATCGAAGCGAACGCCAGCGGAGCGACAGTTATCCAGAGTCACCAAAATCGAAGAGCGTGAAACTGCCGCACGCCTCGACCCGCGCGCGGGGTGCGGCGGCTGCTGCGACGGCCCGTACGCGTCGGTCTTATTCCAATATTTACGCCGCGACCAGTGCGGAAGGCCAACCGCATCGTCATGACCGGGGGCGAGCGCAGGTGCGCCGCCCTGGTCCGGTTGAGCGGGCGGGAGGGCTCTGGCGGCGAGCTGAGGCGAACGCTGATTTTCGGCCCGACGACCGAGTGTGGCCTGCACCGCAGCTTCAGTTGCATGTATTAACTCTAGAATTTCCACAGTTATCCACTCTCCTTGTGGTGAGGAATACGGTCCCGAGGATTAGGTCCGGTTCCTGAACCATTCGCGGTTTCACCATTCGTTTACGGTATGAACTTGCATGGTTTAAGTTTTGAGACAAGCATATGACTACTGGCAGGATCAGCCAGGTATCATCGATCGACCGGTCGGTCGGTCGCTGTCGACAATGGTCGCCACCACTACGGGGGGAGCGAGCAGTGTGGAGATTAATTTCTGTTCACAGCGAAGACGGGAGTCCGGATGGCCCCTGTGCAAAGACTGTCCGAACACAGACAGGTGTTGTAATAAATGACAGGTCGAGCGGAAATGGCACGAGACCGGAGTGTCATTGCCGAGTCTAATGTCTCGGAGGGGTTCTGTGAATCGATCATCCAATCGGCGTCCCGTTTGACCGATGTACAGAGAAAGGCAGAAAGAGCAGGAGATGCAGTAAATGACGTTGCTAGAAGTGCAGGTAAAGGAGTCGGTGATATGATAGGGACCATGATCCTATGAGGATGGTGGTGTTGGAGAGGTAGGGGCAAATGCAGTAGCACGGACAGGAGCAGGGGAACGAGCCAAGCTGGGAGGTGGGGGTCAAGGAAGAAACTGTGGACCAGTAGTTCACGCAGGGTGTGGGCTCGTTTGAAGGAAGGATGGGACAGGTTGGGGAAGATGTGCAAGGTGGAGGGGTCGGAAGGCTCGGAGAATGGTACGTTGGAGGGGCATGGTTGAGGGG
>NC_042998.1:143347993-143353776 GCF_006345805.1 Octopus sinensis | reverse complement strand
AAGGATTATATGCATGTATGCACTGTATGTATGTGTCGTGCGTATGTATGTATATCGATATGCGCTTCAAATTGTCTGACCATGTCGGAATGTGTTAAGTGATCGACATATATACCTATATACATACTCATTCACACACACATACACTCATACATTAATACCTACATGTATATATACTTACACACACAAACATGCATGCATACTTACATACTATATACATACACACATATATGCACACATAAACACATGCATGCATGCATACGCACATAGAAACATGTACCATATATATATGTCTGTAGAGAGAGAGAGAGAGAGAGAGAGAGACAGACAGACAGACAGATAGATAGACACAGAGTGAGAAACAAGAAAGCTATATATAAACATTCTAATACATAACGGCATGGATTAATACATGTACATACATACATACATACATACATACATACATACATACATACATACATACATACATACATACATACATACACACACATACATACATACATACATACATACATACATACATACATACACACATGTATAACATACTGACACATATGCATAAAGATATTACATACAAGTACAGATAGATAGATAGATAGATAGATAGATAGATAGATAGATAGATAGATAGATAGATAGATAGATAGATAGATAGATAGATGGATAGATATAATCATTCACACTTGCATACACTTATACAGATGAAACACAAACGCATATATGCATATATACACACTTATTCTCTCACACACACACGTATTACACATAATTTATCTCTGCATCGCCACAAATACAAACTCTTTAATTTATTTCCCCTCCCCCTCTCAGCTTCTTTCCCTCTTACCACCACCACCACCACCACGTCATAGAACCTCCCCCCTCCCATTTCTCCTCCGCCTTCTCTCCCTCCCTTCCTCTATTGTCTTCTACCCCATTCATCACTTGTCTCCCCCTCCCACCGCCGCCGCCACCACCAAAACTCCTCAACAGCCCCACCCCACCCCTTCACCTTGTATTCTGCCACTTATTCAGGCATGTAATGGATGTTTGAATATGTAAGTTATGTGTGTGGATTTTCTATATGTATATAGATATATATAATATATATATATATATATATATATATGTGGGTGTGTGTGTGTGTGGTGTGTGTGGTGTGTGTGTGTGTGTGTGTGTGTGTGTTGTTGTGTGTCGTGTAAGTGTGTGTGGATGCATATAGATAGATGCATATACACAGTACATTTATATGTACATATATGTATTTATATATGTATTTATATAAATATGGATATGTATTTATATATATATGCATGTATATGTATTTATATATATATATATATATATATATATACATATATACATATGTATATATGTATATATATGTATATATATATATTCACGCATATATACATACACACACATAAACACACACACATACACACACACACAGATATATATATATAGTGAAGCCGCGTGGTTACGACATTCAGCCCACGATCGTAAGGTCGTGAGTTTAATTCCCAGCGACGCGTTGTATCCTTGAGCAAGATGCTTTATTTCACGTTGCTCCAGTCTACTTAGCTGGCAAAACTGAGTAGTACCTTTATTTCAAAGAGCCAGCTTTGTCACACTCTGTGTCATGCTGAATCTCCTTGAGAACTACATTAAGGATCACACGTGTCTGTGGATTGCTCAGGCACTTGTACGTTAATATCACGAGCACAAGCTATTCCGTTGATCGTATCAGCTGGGGCCGCGTCGTCGAAACCAACGGAGTGCTCTATATATATATATATATATATATAGATAATATATATATATATATATATATATATATATATATATATATAATATATATATATGCATATATATCTATATATATATATATATATATATATATATATATATATACCTATATAATACACAGATATATATATATATATATACACACAGACATATATATATTATATATATATGCACATATGTGTGTGTGTTTGTGTATGAATACTCATCTGACAATGGAAAACGGGCGTTAAATAATGATGATGATAATTCACACTCATATGTGTATACATATATTACATATATACATGTATGCATGTATATATATATATATATATATATATATATATATATATATATATATATATATATATATATATATATATATATATATATATATATATACGTGTATATATGTACGTATATGTGTACATAAATATATACATACATATGCATGTGTAAGATAGATACATACATCCATAATACATCCATCCATACATAAATACATACATACATACATACATACATACATACATACATACATGCATGCATACGTACGTACATGCATACGTATGAGTGCATGCGTGCATTCTTGCGTAGATACGCAGATATATAATATATATCCATGATATTTGTATGTATGTGTGCATGAATGGTGTGCATGTCTGTATGTACGTGTGTGTGTGTAAGTGTTTTTGTTCGTGAGTGTGCGCATGAAAGTACGCTATGTGTTTGTGTGTGCTGTACCTTGTTTGGACTAATATAATCTTCCTTAATATCTCTTTAATAAACATATAACAACTCATTAAAATCCCAACTACTGCATATTTTCATTTTCAAATATTTCATTATCGGTTTCAATAATTTTTTCTAAAAAAAAATTCAATTATTTACATCAATTTTCTAAATTTGATTATTTCTATTACCAAGCTAACCCCTTCTCCCATCTCGCTGTTTCTATCGTTTAATTGGTTTCGTTCAAGTTGATGCCTTAACGACCTACAGCACTTGAAGCACAGGACATAGCCCCTAAAGAGATGTTTTTAAACGTTTGAGAACTCTCAACGTTAAATCTAACATGTAATTTTGAACGTATCAATGTATTTTAAACATTATTTTTATTGTATCTAATTCATACACACTTAGACTATAATAAACATAACACACGTATCTGTGTGTGCATTTATGTATGTTTATACTTACATGTATATGTGTATGTGAGAGAGAGAAAGAGAGAGACGGCAGAGAGAGAGAGGGCAAAAACAAAAAAGAACACATCAAGAGGGGCAAGTTTTAACAAAGGAGTTATTAATATAACGCTCGAACAGAACGAGAAAGTTTCTTTAACGTTTCGGACTCAGTTCTTTGTCTGAAGAACAAAAAAGAGGAAGTCATCTGTGTACTTAATGTATATCATATGGACGTGCTTTGCTTAAAAACACAATACACAGAGACACACATACACACACACAAATACACACACACACACACATACACACATATATCGGAAGCAGATGAAAATAGTCCAGCAGCTGGTGAGAATGCTAGATTCACATTTATGCCTAGCTGAGCGTTATCAGTAAAACGTACTCGCAGCCCGTATCAGACTAAGATGGAAAATTTTTCGCAACGAGCATAAGAAAACTGAATGAACAATCACTGGTGTTGTAAGTAGCTGTCCGGCTTAATAAAAGTCCGTTATATGCAGGAGCAGTTTTAGGAGATATTTATTAGATTAAAAGAGTTGCTATTTCTGGACAAATAATAAATGTGCCCTTTTAAAGCCTAGCCAGGCTCATGGGCCAGGTTTCCCGGTTTCTATGGCGTATGTCTTCCCCAGTTGGACGGGACGCCAGTCCATTGCAGCGTTACTCATTTTTGCCAGCTGAGTGGACTAGAGCAACGTGAAATGAAGTGTTTTGCTCAAGAACACAACGCGTCGCCCGGTCCAGGAATCGAAACTGCAACCTTACGATCATGGTGCTGACACCCTAACCACTAAGCCACGCGCCTCCACTTCTGGACAAATACCGCAATAAAATTTACTTTTTCGCGATGTATTTACATTAAATATGATATATAGAACGTCATCTTAATACGAGCGAGCTGCCGGCACAAACTACAACGGTTCAGACAGCAGATTTAAATGAGGCTCGTAGTGGATCTGTCGGCACAAACTAAGCTGGTACAGTCCAAAAGTAAGCTCTCAATAGAAGAGTTTGGCGACACAGTAAACCCGTAGATTGACGATTTGTCTATTGGATCTAAAGCTTTGTTGCTGTCAGTTCTAACAACATTGCATCTATAGATGAGTCACATAACTGAACAAGATTCCTGTATATGGAGTTCTTTAAATTAATATTTACCTCCACTTCTTTTCATTTTCTGTAGAATTCTTTTCACACACAACTTATAATATACATGAATTTCTCTTTCGCTCTCTCACATTCCCAATCTCTCTCTCTCCATTTTACTCTGTCATTACTGTTGTCTCCCTCACTCTATCACACTCTACACTCCTGTTATTTTATCACGTCACGTCTCTAATTCCACTCCGCTACCGCAGCAGGTGGTCCATGTTTTGATATATAAATCTACAATTGTATGCTTTCGCATGTCATTGCTTGCGTGAGTTTACAAATTAGAGTTTGGTTATAATTAGTTATAATTTAAACATACTATATATATGTAACATACGCGTATAAAGATATATGCCTTTGTTTATGTCTGTTACTGATATGCACTATTTATATACATACCAACATACATACATACATACATACATACATACATACATACATACATACATACATACATACGTACAAGTCAATGACAACCTACTCTTTGTAAAAATTAACAAACATATAATCCGAGTGATCCTTCTATTTAATGATAGAAGGTTCTATTTAATGATAAATTGTTTTTATATAATAACTTCACATAACAGCATATGTCTATATATTATGCAAACGCATATATATATATATATATATATATATAATATATATATATATATATTATATATATATATTTCTATATGTATATGTATATAGTAGTATAGTTGTGTATATATGTGTGTGTGTATGTATGTAGAAGATATGCAGATAGATAGATAGATAGATAGATAGATAGATAGATAGATAGATAGATAGATAGATAGATAGATAGATAGATAGATAGATAGATAGATATTCGGCGTTACGTCTCATGTCAAGTTGTCTATTGTTTGTGTTTTGGTTTTTGCTGTTTTGTTGGAATTCTTTTAAGTGGGCGTTGATTTTTTCAATTGCTTTTTTTTTTTTTGTTACGTTAGAGCATGTCCGAGATGGGCGCAGGACGACGAGGCGGTCCTGCATGCACTCGTCCAGTGCTCGAGCATTGCTGACTTGTGGGTTTATGACGAACACCTACGGCTGTCAACTGAATCCACCGTGAAGATCGCCCCGCCACCTTCCTTGAACCTAGAAGGGAAGCTTGTGTTTATATGCCTGGTGACCATGGCGAAAGAGGTTGTATGGTGGACGAGATTGAAGAGGCTGAAGACAAACACTTTTCTCTTTGGCCAATCCCTGATGAACTTCTTCAAGTTTCACTTGAAAAGGAAAATAAGGGTAGAGAGGGGAGTGTTGTCTTCTAGCCAATTTGCCGAAAGGTGAATGAAAGTGGCGAGAATGGAACGGGTAAAAAGGCCTGCCCTGAGTATACGCCTGTAATTAGGAAAAAAAGAAAGAAAAAAAGGCACCTACCCCAAAAGTCAGGGTACCTATGGGTTTTTTTAAGGGTTTTTTCCATGAGGAACCTTCGAATGTCTTCTCCCGATTGAGGATCACTCATTGTTGATCTTTTAATTTTTTTCGTTTTGTTTACACGCAAAACCCTCACAACACCCACTCACACACGCACACACACAAACAGTCTTTGCTTTTGTCTTGTACTGTCCATAATGTTTTTCTTAATGTAAACCTTTGTGATTAATAAAGGAATCATCATCCTCATCA
>NC_042998.1:143337993-143342993 GCF_006345805.1 Octopus sinensis | reverse complement strand
GAGGGACTGAATTAACATACTGAATACAATTCTTTTATACACACATCTAGCCTTTTGTGATGATAATGGGGTGATAGTAATAGTATGAGCTGTAGTTATGATAGAAGCGGAGGCGGCGGCGGTGGTGGTGGTGGTGGTGGTGGTAGTAGCCGAGGCGGTCAGGGATGACGGTGAGAGTAAGTGATGCGAAAGACAGTGGTGATGATGTCGGTGGAAGGGAAGGCGGCGAAGTCAAAGGTATTGATGGTGGTGGTGTCAGAACTGAGAATGGTGTGTGTTTGGCAGATGTGGTGCCTATGGTGGTGGTACTGTTTTTTATCCTACAGCTTTGCGATGAGTTCCAAGTCGACAAATTATATCGTTGTTTTAATGAAAATTGTTCATTACTTGAAAAATATTGTTCAAGTCTGATAAAATTTAATATGTACTCGATGCATGAAGTGTCATTGTTGGTCCCAGGGCCTAGAAAGGAGCCCTCCACAGGAACTGGTATATATATGTGTTCACACACACACACACACACACACACACACATATATATATATACATATGTATATACAGGGGGTGGAAAAATTAATGGAAACACCTAGCATCATAGCATCATAATTTTGAAATATCTATAAAACCGTCAAAAGCTTGTTTATTTTGGGTTTTTTTAATTTATTATTAGTGTTCCATAATATGTTTTGCTAATATTGCTGTTTCTTTTCAGATATCATCAGAGAAAGGTAATTGAGATTCATTAAAATGTCAGATCTATCAGACTTTCAAAGATGTCAAATTGTTGGTGCTCGTATGACAGGCTCTAGCATAACGAAAACAGCCGAAATGTTTGGTGTGTCAAGTAGTCTCGAAAGTAATGACAGCCTTTGAGAAAGAGGGGAAAACCTCCTCGTTAAAACAAAACTCCGGAAGAAAATCAAAACTTTCAGATAGGGACCGTCGGATTCTTACGCGATTGTTAGAGAGGATCACAAAAGTACAGCTCCCAAAACTACTGCAGAGCTTAATGACCACCTCGAGAACCCAGTTTCGACAAAAACTGTTTGCCGGGAGCTGCACAAAGCCGGATTTCACGGGGGGGGTGCAATCAGAAAACTACTACTTTCAAAAACAGAGTGGAGTAAAAACCTACAGAATTGGTCCCTAGAGCAGTGGAAGAATGTTATTTTCTCGGACGAGTTATCATTTACCTTATTTCCGACCAAAAGAAGCATTTTATCCAAAAGAAACATTTTATCCAGACTGCCTTCTTCCAACTGTTAAACATGGAGGAGGATCTGTGATGATCAGGGCGAAGGGCTATATCTTGGAAATCAGCCGGCCCAATGGTTTCTCTTCGTGACAGAATTAATAGTCAAGACTATTTAAGCATTTTATCTGAGCAAATTCATCCTATGGTTGCGGAACTGTTTCCGGAGGTAATCGCAATCTTTCAGGATGACAATGCGCCAATTCACACAGCTGAAGTTGTTACTGAATGGCATGAGGAACATTCTAATGAAATTGAACATCTTATCTGACCACCACAGTCCCCAGATCTCAATATTATTGAAGATTTATGGTGCATTTTAGAAAAACAAGTAAGGAGTCGATATCCTCCACCATCATCACTACCAGAATTGGAGACTGTCTTAGCTGAAGAATGGACAAAAATTCCTTCGGAAACAATTCAAACTTTTTACGAGTCCATACTTTGTAGAATTCAAGCTGTAATTACTGCCAAAGGTGGTCCTACCCCATATTAAAATAAATTTGTTTGAAATTTTAAGCTGTTTCCATTATTTTGTCCAATCCCTGTACATACACACTCACTTACTTACTTGCATACATGCATACATATATAATGGTGTAAGTGCACGTGTGTATAATTAATGGAAATATATAATTGCACGCACATACGCACATATACGCGCACAACAACATGTAGGCGTGCAAATCCACGTGCATACACATATACTAACGCGTATATACATACACGCAAGCGCATATCATAAGAGATAGATGGGAAAATAGATTTTGTGAGTGTGAATTAGTAATAGATTGTGCGAATTAGTATGTGTGTGTCTGTATGTGTGTATGTATGTGTGTTTGTGCGTGTGACACGTTGCCTAGCTGTCTAATTTGGTGCACACATATACACACATACACACGCACACACATACACACACGCACAACGCACACACGCACACACATGAAATATATAAGCGTCTGTATGTATATAAATGTATAGATAAATAGATAGATAGATAGATACATACATACATACATACATACATACATACATACATACATACATACATACATACGTACATACATACATACATGCATGTATGCATGCATACATACATACATGCATACGTACATATATAGATGTTTGTTTATAAGTATATATATATATACACATACGCACATCTACATACATACATATGTATATGTGTGTGTAAGTATGTATATTTGTAGATATATATATATGGGAACGTGTGTGTATGTATGCTGGTGTGTGTGTGTGTGTGTAACATTAGATACAGTCATGAAGTATGTGTCACAATCCCACAGGTTTACAGTTGGGATAAAATCTATCACAAAAGGACTCCAAAATGAAATAATGGAGCGAGTAGATTAACGATGTAAGTCTACAATGATGAATATATAGCAGAATTTAACATCTGGAAAAATAAATCATGCATTATAAATATGTATAGCGAATAATTAATGCCTATAATATATATATGTGTGTGTGTGTGTGTGCGCGCGTGTGTTTGTGCGTATGTGTATGTGTGAAATAGATAGAGTCAGACAGATAGATAGATAGGTATACATGTGCGTGTGAGTTGTGTGTATTGTGTGTGTGTGTGTGTGTGTGTGTGTGTGTGTGTTGTGAGAGAAAAACATGAAACATGACTTTGATATTCCTTTATTTCATCCGTTACATATGTTTCTGTGTTTGGGGAGCATTTAATTATGCTGAAGTCGTCTTCAGGCGGGATTGAAATACAAATGATAAACGTGCAAGCATCTTATATATAAATGGCAATTTCTCTCTGTCTGTTACCATCTTGGTGCCCAAACCAGGAAACTAATCCTCACCAAACTTTGTATACATGCCGAACTAACGTCCAGTTCAACTATGGGCTAATTGGATTTTGATAAAAATCGAGAATGAACCGACTACGGGGGTTGGGCTATTACATGATAAAGTGAGAAGAGGGCAAAAATATTTGGCTTAGGAAAATGTGGCATAATGAGGCTGGCTGATATCATCCAAGGGAAGGGGAAAAGAAGAGATAAACACGCAGGGAATGTGAAAGAGAGACAGGGAGAACAATAGACAGAGACGTCGTCCATATATATAAAAGAGGAGTTTGAGTGTATGCGTGTGTGTGTGTGTGTGTGTGTGTGTGTGTGTGTGTGTGTGTGTGTGCGCGTGCGTGTGCTTGTGTGTGTGGTGGTGTGTGTGTGCGTGTGCGCGCGCGCGTGTCTTCTTTATGCTTTCCAAAACTGAGTTGCCGATTTTGACATATGGGGTATCAAAAGATTCAGCAATCTTACGACTAGCAAATAAACTTTATTTTCATTTACATATTTGTATTACAAAAATTTTACACTATAATCTTTTCTATAAGTCAACTATCGTAAACCTTTTATACCACGACGACAACGACGACGACATCACATTTTCCATATGAGTGTGTACCTTAAAATAAAATCCATTTCCCTATATGTTATAACGAAATACAGTCACTCATTCTCTCTCACAAATGCACTCGCACATGCACACATATATACCCAAAAAATGTATGCATATGTATATAAAAGATTATGTGTATATGAAAGATGTGTGTATGTGTGTGAAACAGAGAGAGAGAGCCCGAGTGGGTGCTACTTACACATATATGACAACATACACCTTCACTCACTCACTTTCTCTCCTCTCTCTCTCTCTCTCTCTCACGCATACGCATTCCACACACGTCCATTTTATATACACGTACATACATCTTTCATTTTCTCCTCTCTTTCACTTTCTGCTCTCACTTCAAAGCAAATATCGTCTTTTCACTTTCTCTTCTCTTTCAATTTCTGCTCTCTTGAAAGCATAAAGAAATATAAAAAAATTATGGAAATTCACGAACACATTCGAAAACTGAGTTTCCGATTTTGACGTATGGGGTATCAAAAGATTCAGTAATCTTTCGGCTAACAAATAAACTTTATTTTAATTTACATATTTGCAAAAATTTAACATTGTAACTGTCCTATAATTCAGTTATCCTAAACCACATTTTATACCACGACGACGACGATGTTACATTTTCTATAAGAGTGTGTACCTTAAAAGACATTCATTTCTCCATGTGTTATACAATCACTCATTCTTTCTCTCACATGTGCTAGCACACATACATACAAAAAAGATGTATGCATAGGTATTGATGTACGTGTATAGGAAAGATAGTGTGCGTGTGTGTATGTATGTGTGGGTAAGAGAGAGAGCGAGTGAGTGCCACTTACACATACATGACAAAACACACCTTCACTCTCTCTCTCACGCGCGCACACACACACGTACACATACACACATGTACACACATATACATACGTACATACGTCTTTCATTTTCTCTTTCAATTTCTGCTCTCTTAAAAGTATAAGGAAACTTTAAAAAAGAATTAGAGAAATTAACGAACAACCATATGATCCCATATGATTGACCTTATGATTGAGTTAGCAACTTTCCTGCTTCAAACGAAAGAATGCCATAAAATTACTTCCTTTAGCGCGCGCGCGCACACACACACCACACACACACACACACGCACGCACACACACACGCACGCACGCACGCACACACACACACACACACACACACAACACACACACACACACTATGTAAAAGTTATGTATGAATTATGTTATTTCTTGCTAATTGCACGCGCAAAATTACAGATGAATCCAGCTGAAATCATCTTTTTCTACAAAAAGAAGTTCTCCCAGAA
>NC_042998.1:143325493-143332993 GCF_006345805.1 Octopus sinensis | reverse complement strand
ATGTAGAAATATATCTAAACAACTGCTGGTGCTGGTTTGGTTGCGTAATTAAGAAATTCCTTACACGGCCACGTGGTTTCGTGTTCGATTCTACTGCGCGGTACTTTTAAGCAAATGTCCTCCACTGTAACTTTGTGTCTGTCAAAGAGTTGTGAAGAAAATGGAATCGTTAGTGCAATTATTTCTCCTGGAATGATGGTCTGCAGAGAATTGAGAAAGTGGGTGTAGATATACAAATCGCCATGTTTACTGAAATTAAGATTGTGCAAACTTTTCTTAAATTTATGTAACCCAATGGAAGAAGATGAAGTGGGTGACTGCTGGAAGACCCTATGTCTAGCAACAGGACTCTGCACTATGTCACACAAGCAAGAGAACTCAGTCATAGCTGTCACACAATTTCTGCGACCACATCACCCATAACATCTGGCTGGCCACCTAATTCCCCAGACTGCAACCCCCTTGATTATTATGTGTGAAGCGCAGTTGAGCGAGAGACCAACAAAGCTCTTTGTAACACCAAAGATGAATTGAAGGCAAGGATTATGGCAGCATTCACCAACTTAAAGAGACCGTCCGGCAGAGTTGCAGGCGATTCCGAAGTCGTCTGGAGCCCATGGTTGAAGCTAATGGCGGTTTAATTGAATAAATTTACTCTTTCGTATTTCAAGATATTTTTATTTATATTTTGGTAAATATATCTGTTAAAATGAGACGTCAATGTTATTTTCATTTTTGCGTAATATAGAGGACAATATATTCACCGCACCCTGTATTCACCGCACCCGAAGCATTTGTTGTGGTGGTAGTAGAAAATTTTGCACTTCGTTCAAAATTTGGGTCTTGTAATTGAAAAACTTTTTTATATTTATTATAAAATAAAACTCGTAAACCCGGGGTCTCGTATACCGGATCCTCTGAAAGTGAGGTATTACTGCGTCTTCTACTACATAAATGAGTGTATGTATATGTGTATGTCACCGAAAGGTTCTGAAATAGTGTGTGCTAGAGAAAAACAGATTTGATTTTCGAACTCTGCGTCGCCAGGAGAAGGTTTTTGGTTATTAGTAATCAAAAATATAATTTTCTACGAGAAATAACTTAACATTCGGATCACTAACAATGATTGTCTTTAGAAGCCGACATCTTAAACCCGTGGTTACCTCTGTGTGTGTACGTTTGTAAATGTGTGTCTGTCGCGTCTTATAATTATTATGTCTATCTGTCTCTGTCTTTTACTATCTTATAGTCTTATAACTATCTGTCGTTCTGTCTTTTACGATTTTCCCTCTTCATATATATTTACCAAACACACACTCTCTCTCTTTCTCACTCTTTCTCTCTCTCACACACACGCTCTCTCCCCCTCTCTCTCTTTCTCTCCCGCATGCAGCCCCTCCCTCTCTCTCTCTCTCTCTCTCACACCCTCTCCTGATTTTACGTGTAATGCAAATCAGTCACAGGAGACGAGCGCATCTGTCTATGTACTCTATCTATCTATCTATCTATCTATCTATCTATCTATCTATCTATCTATCTATCTATCTATCTATCTATCTGTCTATCTATCTATCTATCTATCTATCTATCTATCTATCTATCTATCTATCTGTTTGTCTGTCTCTGTCTCTGTCTCTGTCTCCCTTTCTTTCTCTCTCTCTGTCTCTCTCTCCCTTTCTCTCTCTCTCTCTGTACTATTCTCATTGTAAACTTACCACCTCTCTATATATATTTAACACACACTCTCTCACTCTTTTCCTGTATATGTATATCTCTCACGCTAAGTGCGTGTATGTTTCTATATGAGTCTGTGTCTATGCATGTCAGTGTGTCTGTGTGTGTCAGTGTGTGTGTGTGTGCATGTGTGTAAGGAATTTCATTAGGGTGACAGAGTTCAAAGACCCTCACATCAGCAGCAAGCTCAGGAGACACCCGAACAGAGAAGAAATAGACTTGACATGCGACCATGAGCTCCAGTTGCACGGTCTCAGGAGACACCCGAGCATAGGATACATCGATTAGATGATAGGCGAACAGGAGCCTCAATTCAAACGACTTCAATTTCCAGTGAGTCTTAGTCTTGCCATGACCAACAAATCGCAAGGATAGACACACTTTTGTTGCCGATTTACACCTTGAAGAGACCTGCTTCAGCTATGTTCAGCTTTACGTTGGCTGTTCAAGAGTAGGATGTGAGAAAAATCTTTATACCTGTCCAACAAATCGAAAAGCCAAAAACTCCGTTCATCGTGACATTATAGATTGTCTCAAATAATGCAAAAAATCCGCCCTGATCAAGAGACCTATCCATCAGGGAAGACATTGTGTGACATGGAATAAGAAAACATTGAAATAAAGGCATTCTATTGTGAAAATTACCCAGCAACGACGGACTACCCTGCTTGTGTTTGCGTGTGCGCGCGCGCGTACCGGTGCGTGCGCGCATACGGGCATGTTTGCGTCATGTTTATTCACCACCACTTGGCAATCGATGATGGTTTGTTTACGTTGCAGTAACAGAGCAGTTCCGCAGAAAGGAAGACGATGGTAGGAGTACGAGACATAAAGAAATAAATACTGGGATCGACTAAACCCTTCAATGTGGTACCCCAGCACGGATGCATTTCAGTGACTGAAACACGTAAAAGAAACTATGTAAACAGAAAGAAATATTGGGAAGCGAGGTGTTTCTCAGGAAACCACAGGTTTTTGCGGAGGTCAAATCGATAAGTCGGTAGTTTGGACTCTGCCCGCTATATTAGACTGTAAGAAGGATAGTGGACAATTAACTTACAACATAGTCAGTTCGACATAAATTCATCGTGGCTGAACTCACAATACTGTAGGAGGTCAGACTTGATATTTCTTGCCAACTGAAGAGAACCAAATATCACCACTTACAGATTCATTCTCTCTAGAAGTTGGCTATTGCGGTTTTCTAGCAAAATTGGTTCACGCTTTCTTGCAAAATATTTGTTTGGAACCCAAACAAAACTAAATTAATAATTGAAATAGTGATAAAAAAAATACGAGTATCTTTTACATACTCATTAGTCATACATCTAAAAACGCGCGCGCACACATGCATATATACATTCATGCGTACAAACATATACATATATCTGTATGTATATATATATATCCATATACACACATATGTATGCCTATATATATATATATATATATATATAAATATATATATATATGTGTATATATATTATATATATACATACATATATATGTATATATATATATATTATATACACACATATATATATTATGTATATCTAGCCAGTTTGTTTGCTAGTTAGCTCTCTATTAATCTATCTATCTATACATCTCTCTTTTTCAATCCCTCTCGCTCTCTCTCTCTCCACACATACTTACACACACACACACACATACATATATATATATATATATATATATATATATATATATATATATATATATATATATATATATATATATATGTATGTATATATATACATTTATATATATATACATATATATACATATACACACACATACACACATATGTATATATGTTTGAGAAAAAATGATATAATGCATCATGAATCATATGGAAATAATGAATTCTTTATCGGAAAATATTCCTAAAATTCTTTTAGATCCAGTGCCAATAATACTTTCCTCTATAAAATCAATTGATATGCTATGTGGTGGGTTACATAATCTTTATCATACACTACTTGGCAAATGCACAGCAATAGATTTCTCACTGAAAAACCTTAAAGATGAAATATACATACGAGGTGTGTTCAAAACGTATCCGACTTTATTTTTTACCGCCAAAACTAATGCCACGTGGGTTAAACTCTTTGAATGGAAAGTAACACCACACTTCTCACGCACGTGAGAAAATTTTCGCGCTGGTAGGCTGCGACAGTTCCCGGCTGTCGTGCCCAGAGTACAGACGTGTAGTGCGAGCTCTTTGGATTTTCATTTTCATCAAGCAGATATTGCATTAAGTTTTGCCCAAAGCTTGACGATACTCTAGTTCAAACCATCCAGAAGATTCAGAAGGCTTTTGGCGATGGTGTTATGGACAAAAGGTCGAGGAGTGGTACAACCACTTCAAACATGGCTGTACCTCAGTGGGGGGCCAAACACGCTCAAGCAGGCCATCCACAAACCGAAACGAGGAGCTGATTGAGGTTTGGTGAATAGTCATGAAACAGTCTAGGAAATTTTTCGCGAAGTGGAATAAGTACAGGATCTGTCCATTCCATTTTAATGGAGGATTTGTGCATACAGAGAATGTCGGCGAAAGTTAATCTCAAGATGCTGGCGGAGAAGCAGAAGCAATTCCACATGGAATTTGCTCAGGACATGCCGGACTGTGCAAACCATTAGGTTGTCTGGAAAGTTCTGAAATTTCTTTTTATATGCAAAAAGGGATATAAATAATTAACATTTCAATAACTTTTATTCAATGAAATAATTTCCATTATTATTAATGACCTTTGCTCATTTATCAGGCAATTTAAATATTCCATCAGCATAAAATTTGTTATGTGATACACTCTCTGTATCTAGATGTATTTTGACTCCATCTAAATCGTTAAATGTTTTTCCTTACAATGAGTTCTTTAGAGAGAAAAATAAGTGGTAGTTGGATGGCGCAATATCAGGAGAATATCAACCAAGTTCATATAACTTTGTTCGGGTAGCCAAAGACACGTGTGGTCGGGCATTGTCTTGTTGAAGCACTACCCCCTTTCCTGTTGGCAATCTTCGGCCTCAATTCTTTGATTTATTTATTCAAATTAGCCAGCTGACATCATACATCATAATTAATGGTCTGCCTTTATGATCCTACTAAACACAAAGCATAGCTTTTTTGGCACGAATATTTGTCTTTTGTTGCTGTTTGGGGGGATCCTTACGCAAATTCCAGGATCTTTTTTGCACTACGTTTTCGTACACAATCCATTTTTCATCTCCAGTCACAAGTTTCAAAAAAGGCATGTTTTCATTCCATTTCAAAAGCATATCACAAACGAAATACTGGTCCAAGCAATTCTTTTCTAAGAGTTTGTGAAAGACCCATACATTATAGCGTAAAATAGGTCTTCATGAGCCGTACTTTTACAAACTTCCAACTCCTCTGAAAGTTTTCTAGTCGTGGTACTTCAGATTTCTTCGATTTTTGCCTTCAAAACATCTTCATCTAATTGTGAAGGTCTTCCACTGCGACTGTCAATTTCCAAGCTATGCTCTCAAGCTTTAAATTTTGTAGATCACCAGGAGCATCATCACCATAAACTTCACAAATATTTTTGCAAGTCTTCGCTGCATTTTCTCCTTTTTAAAAAAGGAAAAGCATAACAATGCGAATATGATATTTTTGGTTATCCATTTCAAATGTCAATAAAGGGTAACCGGAATGAAAGATACATCTATTTCTAGTCAAGAACAAAGAAGAAATGCACTGCCACCTCAAGCAACGCTAAAGTTTTAATTATATTATGTTTCGGGTGTGTTCAATGAAGCGCTAAAAGCTCAGAGTATTCCGGACAACCTAATACAACCCAAACTTCATGAAAACCATCATCACTGGTGATGCGACATGGGTTTATGGTCTCTGCTCGTTGCGTTCGGTCATTTTGCATGAAAACGAAAATCCGACGTGCCTGTGCTACACGTCTGTACTCTAGGCGTAACAGCCGGGAAATGACGCAGCCTACCGGCTCGAAAGTTTTCACGAAACGCAGAAAGGGTGGCCTCACCTCCCACCCAAAGGATTTTGCCCACGTAGCATTAGTTTTGGCGAGAAAAAATAATGCGTGTGTGTATGTGTGTGTGTGTGCGTATATATCTCTATCAATCTGTCTGTCTGTCTACTTATATGTATATGTATATATAATATACATAGAAAGGGTTATGATATAAAGGATATAATGCCTTACACAAGTGTATAAATGTATACATGTAGATAGATAGATAGATAGATAGATAGATAGATATATAGATAGATATATAGATAGATAGATAGATAGATAGATAGATAGATAGATAGATAGATAGATAGATAGATAGATAGATAGATAGATAGATAGATAGATACGAAAATGGCGCTCAACACATTTGGTAATAATTACATATATTTTTTATTAGAGTTTGACTCAGTTCCGTGGCGCGTACCACGCATCCATCTCATCAAATATATACTCCATACATGCGCACATACACAAGCATGCACATACAAAGTGAGAGAAATATGAATAGGAGGTGTTATAAATATTATTCACTTGCATAGATAATATATACAAACATATTTACATAACCACATATTTACATATATTCATACCTATATATGTATATATGTACATTTATACATATATACAATGTACAAGCGCGCACACACATACATATACACACACATTCAATCATAAACACACACATATTTTCACACACATACAATATCAGTATGAACAGGAACATCATATTAGCCATCTTGTCTCTATCAGTCATCTGGACTGGTTAATATATTCCTCCCCTATTATGTTAATTACTACTACATAATTATCACTTTCATTATGCAACAACAATGATTGCCTAATATTACATATAGTCTAACATTATCATTTCATTACACAACAACGATTGTTTAATATTTTCATATTTCTGTTGTCCTTTGTAAAGACATTTAATCTCTATAACTACATCTGCGATAGTCTTTGTATATTTGGTTATTGTTACAAATGTAATGATTCTTGTTTGAGCGGGAGCAGATACGATATATAGGTGCGAGTGTTCTAGTTGTTAGCGTGTTGGGTTCACGATCATAAGATCGTTGGTTCGATTCCCGGACCGGGCATTCAGTTGTGTCCTTCAGTAAGGCACATTATTTCACTTCCAGTCAATTCAGCTGAAAAGTATCAAACAAAAAATTAGTTGGTACCTAAATTAGAAACTATTATATAGTACAGTCATGTCAGTCGCGAATAAATATGACTTGGTACCATGTACCATACTTTCGCTAATTTTTTAGGTGCCTGTGCAGTTACAGGTAGCCGTACGTGCTCTATTTGTCCATTACCCTTGCTCCAGCTGACTGCTCAAAGGGAAAAGAGGGTTGCACAGCAATCAGCTGGTCCTCATTACAGTTAAGTAGGCTGGAGTACTGTGACAAAAAAAAATATCATTCTCCTTCACAGCTTCGTATGTTTTATACACAATACATGTTCAGGAATCTAGTATCATTTCCTCTAGAAAGAACATTCAAGAATTATCATGAGAAAACTTAGTACAGTAACCAAGTAAATTGATGATGATGACTTTCTCGTCGTTTCGACGAATGAGAGTTCGGCAAGAGACAGTTGTACAGTGTTCTTAGTTCAATATTTTGTTGTATCACTACTGGACTTATGAAGAAAGTGTGATAATTGTGGTGTTGATTCTGGCATCTTGGTTTGTTGAACAAACTGCAAGATGAAAGTTTAATAGTGGGCATGATTTGTGCAGAGCCAGTTC
>NC_042998.1:143305493-143320493 GCF_006345805.1 Octopus sinensis | reverse complement strand
TCTGCATCTACATGGATGTAAGTATTGAATTACGTACGTATGTATGCGTGTGTGTATGTATTTGTGTGCATTTATGTATATACGTACATGTATGTACATGTGTATGTATTTGTGTACATCTCTATATATTATCATGGTTGTATGTGTGTATGGATGTGTATGTATGCAACTATATGTGTGTGTACGTATGTATGTACATGTGCATGTGCGTATGTATGTGTAAGTGTCTATGAATGTATATATTTATCTGTATGTATGTATTTATGTAAGCGTCTATGTATATTGTGCAGTTAACTTTAACGTGTATAACGTGTGTGTAACACACGCACATACACAAACACGCTCACACATACATACATACATACATACATACATACATACATACATACACGAACACATACACACATGCATACATGACTATGTATTCTAATAACTATATACTCCTTGATATGTATATGCACGAATATACACAAGCGTACATGTCTGTGTGTGTATAATTGTGTATATGGCCTCTGGATGGGGGTCTGTGCGCGCGCGCGTGTGTGTGGGTGTGTGTATGTGTGAATGTATATGTGTGTGTGTTAGTTTTGCTTAAAGCTTCTGAAGGAAATTAGATGGATTAAGTAAGCGTCAATCAACTTAAATGGTTTAATATAGGCAGGGATTAGCAATAAACCTTAGGTTGAAGTAAGAGGAAGATGGAAAAGAGGAAGTGAAGGAAGATGAGGAAGTGGGGAAAGTGGATAAAGATGGGGAGAGGACACAGAAAGGGGAGGGAGAGTGAGTGTATGGGGCGTGTGTTCGTGATAGGAATGGTGGCACGTGCGGGCTTAATGAAGAAGAGACAAATAATAATACGAAGTGGCACTCTTAAACAATATGGTCAAATACCAACAAGCCCCAAAACTATCAGAACAACAACAAAAATTGTTCTCATGGGTACTGCCCACATCCTAAGACAAAGCATTGTCAACTCGGGAATATCTTGATCTTTTAAAACTCTTTCAAAATCGCAAATATTTTTACAGAATCATTATTTTTTTTTACAGAATTTGTTCCATTCCCTGGCAACACATCAATTGATAATCGTGTAAATAACATCCGCAGTAAAACGTCAAACTTGTTACTGGAGGTCACTAGAGGAGGACAGCTCGCTAAAACAAAGCAACAACAGCGATAATAATAATAATATAACAACAACAACAACAACAACAATAATAATAATAATAATAATAATAAATGATAATAAATGCCCTGATGCAGTACCAGGCAGTGGCTTTCATGGCTTCTGATCTTAACTGATTGCAAGTGTTATCATGTACATTGCTTTGTCTTGGTATAAAAGATGGGCTACAACAAATATTCTGTTCAATACCACAGATTTGCTTGTCAGTTGTTTGACCGTAACCAGTTGAGCATGTCCCTTAGTGGCTGACGATATGTGCATCTCTGATCACGAGCAGAAGTAGTGGGGGAGCATCATAGCCATGTGTTGAGAGGGACTTTTTGGGGTCTGAATAATTCACCTCTGGAAACATGGGTGTTTCGCTCAACATCCTTAAACAACCCTTATTCAGGGACCTTTTGAGCAGAATTTGCTACTCGACCTGAAGAAAATTCTAACTGGGCCCTACCTACAAGGTCATGTACTGTTTATCTTGATATGAGATCACCATGTCGCGCACATATGGTTGTGATGCATGTTCCTGGTGTACCCTTATCAGATGAGTAGTCATGATGGATATACTGGGCTTCGTATATTTTACCCCAGTGTCGCTTTGATGACATGCACTGCTCTCTCACTCAATAATAATAATAATAATAATAATAATAATAATAATAATAATAATAATATAATAATAATAATAATAATAATAATAATAAGTGGGTAACGTGCATAACTGGAAAGCTCCCAGGCCAGATGGGATTCATGGATTCTGGTTGAAGAGATGCCACGCAGTGCATGAAAGACTAGCGTGGATGGTGACTGGGAGGGCAATACTTGTAATGAAAGATAGAAGAAAGGGGAATATTGTGGCAAACTACTGTCCCAAAGCATGCCTAAGCATAATCTGGAAGATACTCACTAAAATATGTGCGGCAAAGACATACACTTTCTTGGCACAGGAAGAAATACTACCAAGGGAACAAAAAGTATGTAGGAAGAGTTCTCAGGGCACCAAGGATCACCTGGTCGTCGATAAAACCGTTTTGAGGCATTGTAAAAAACATCATACAAACATGTCTATGGCTTGGAATGACTTTAAGAAGGCATATGATATGGTGCCTCATTCTTGGATCGTTGAATGCCTGCAGACGTTTGGTGTTGCTGACAACATCACAAATTTTCTGATTCATAGTAGGAAAGAGTGGAAAACCAAATTGTACTCAAGTAATGTATTCCTTAGAGAAGTTAATATTAAAATGGGTATCTTCCAAGGTGACTCGTTTTCACCGTTACTTTTTGTAATTTCATCAATACCTTTAAGATTTGACACTTAGGAAAGTTAAGATGGGTTACTGATGTGGGAAGAAAGGCCCATCATTGAACCATCTGCTGTTTATGGATGACCTGAAATTGTGTGGGAAATCTGAAAAACAGATAGATTCCTTAACCAAAACAGTCCAGAAGTGTGGTAGGGGCATCGGTATGGAATTTGGGATTACCAAATACTCAGCACTTAATATGAAAAGAGGGAAGAAAGCAGCCTGCAGAGGATTGCAGTTGCCATTAGGAGAGACCAAGGGTCAACCCGATGATAGTGGATATAGATATTTAGGGATTTTACGCAGAGAAATGAAAGTCAAGGTCAGTGAAGCATATAAAAAAAGGGTGACGATAGTGTTGAAATCCAACCTGAATACCAAAACTTCGATTACCGCAATGAATATCTGGGCAGTTGCGGTGGTCAGATATAGTGCGTCCATCCTCAAATGGACTAAGGAGGAAATATCAACACTGGATAGAAGGACGAGAATGTTGATGACACTGCATGGGGCGCTACACCCTAAAGTAAACGTAAACAGACTGTATAAGGAAAGAAATAATGGTGGCAGAGGACTAATTAGTATAGACCATTGTATAAGGAGTGAAAGGAGAACGCTTGCCGAGTATTTGATGAATTGTGATGAAGACCTGCTGCAATATGCCGCGAAAGATATGAGTGTAAATGCAGATGAAATGATGAGCAAGGAAGAATTTAACCAAAGAGCTGAGGAGAAGAGAAAAGAAGACCTTCTTGAAATTAGAATGCATGGACAGTTTGAAAGGAATTCACAAGACGTTAAGGATAATACAGCTTGAGTGAGGTGATTTGAAGCGTACCACCAAAAGCTGGATCATTGCTGCACAAGTCCAGGCTTTCGCTACCAATTCAGTGAAGTATAACATCTATAAAACTTGACACACAGAACTGCAGACTCTATGGAAAGAGTATGGAAAATGTGACCCACTTGGTAAGTGAATGTGAGAGCCTTGCACAAAAAGAATACAAGCGCTGCCACGATAAAGTGTGTGTGTGTGTGTGTGTGTGTGTGTGTGTGTGTGTGTGTGTGTGTGTGTGTGTGTGCGTGTGTGTGCGTGCGTGTGTGTGTGTGTGTATCTTCATTGGCTCTTATGCCGTAAATACCAATATGAAGTAACAGAGAACTGGTATGAGCATGTACCAAGTAGAGTTATGCAGAGAAACAAAGCTCCATCGTTGGAAGTTTGAGATTAAAATTAAACATTATTTGTTGAATTTTAATAAGTCTTGTATATTTTTACCGTTCCGCTTACAAAGTTTTATCTGTGAAAAACACGTTAACCGGTCACTTTCTTTGCTCAAAAATCCAAGCTTTCCCAGATTTATTAACAAAACCAAATGCACTAATGATTATTGGTATAAATGCGAATTTATAATCAGGATAGAAAAACTGCAGGTTTTGAAGCAGTTGTCCATAAATATTATTTTTCTAATCATCTTTAGAAGAAATTTTCAGAATTGTAGGGTTTTTTTAAATTCTTTTTTTTTCTCCCAAACAACAACATTAGGCCTCTTATTGCGTTTGCCAAATTCCTTGTGTTATTATGTATGTAATCAATAAAAGAGGCGTCGTTTATATTCGTCTCAGGCTAGTCTTTCTTACGGATAGCAATTCATATTCTTTTAGCAATAATTTCATATCCAATGGGAATTAGTACCTCCATGACATTATGGGCCAGTTACTAATTACATGTGTAATGTCTTCTACAGGACTGGGACATAACCGACATTTCTGGTTGCACCATAGGGGTTCAAGGACTTCACTGTCTTCTTTGTTCATTATGTATTTCGTAGCTACCTCTTGACCCTGGACTACAAAAACGTCATCTTCGAAATGTGACGCGATGTAACGGTTGCGAGCCCCAGGTGGACTACCCTTCATGTTAATATCAGCAGCATCTCCAAAGTTAAGCGAAACATAACCATGCATAATGATTTTGCGTTATGCAGTTTTTCCACTCGTAGATCCAGGTCAGAGTATGTGTGTATTATGCATGTATGTATGAATGTGTGTACGTACGTATGTATGTATATATTATGTATGTATGTATGTATGTATGTATGTATGTATGTATGTATGTATGTATGTACCTACGTACATAAGCATGTATGTATGTATGTATGTATGTATGTATGTATGTATGTATGTACCTACGTACATAAGCATGTATGTATGTATGTATGTATGTATGTATGTATGTATGTATGTATGTATGTATGTATGTACCTACGTACATAAGTATGTATGTTCAATGCCATTCCCTGCATATCTGGTTTTATATCAGAGTGACCTTCTCCTAGAGACGTACTTTAACAAAAGCTGAGGGGCGCCTCACTCCCAGTGGTCTTTCAGCACGCCGGACACCACCCCGGAATTTCTATGTACCCGTGCTAACATTTATTGGATGGCCGTTGACTCTCAAGAGGTCCTCTGCCCTTTAGCGGGTTTTGTTTTTTCATCCTGCAGGGTGTCCAATAAACACCCTCCTCACCAAGCAAGCTGAAAGGATGCAATTATTCTTCCTCTGTATAAAGGAAAAGGAGCCAGAACAATGTGTGGTAACTACAGAGGTATTGCTCTACTATCAGCTGCTGGCAAGGTTCTGGCAAATATTCTTCTTACCCGTCTGAATGGGTGTCTCGTAAATGATGTCCTATCTGAATCTCAATGTGGCTTCCGATCTGGTAGAGGGACAATGGATATGATTTTCACAGCAAGACAGATGCAGGAGAAGTGCTATGAGCAGAATATGGATCTTGTCCAGGTATTCATTGATTTAACTAAGGCCTTTGATACTGTAAATAGGGCCTTTCTATGGAAAATACTTGGCAAACTTGGATGTCCGGATCACTTTGTATCAATAATTAAATCATTTCATAATGGGATGGAGGCTTGGGTCAATGTTGATGGTGCCATGGCAGGACCCATTCCTGTAGAGAATGGTGTTAAGCAGGGTGACATCCTTGCCCCAACTCTCTTTTCTTTGTACTTTGCTGCTACTTTTACTCATGCTTTTGCTAAGGTTAGCTCTCTGGGAATATATGTCAGATATCGATCTTCTGGCCGCCTCTTTAATCTTCGCCGATTTGCTGCCAATTCAAAGGTTTCCCAGTCTATTATTCGTGACCTCCTTTATGCAGATGACTGTGACTTAGTCACTCATACAGTGGATGACATGCAAATACTCATGAATTGCATTTCTGCTTCTTGCAGGGCATTTGGACTCAGCATTAGCCTGGACAAGACTGTTGTAATGTTCCAGCCTGCACCAGGAAATTCATATATAGAACCAGCTATCTTGGTTGAAGGAACGATTCTGAAGGTAGTAGACAAGTTTGTCTACCTGGGCAGCACACTCAGCCGTTCTTGCTCCCTGGATGAGGAAATATCTTTCAGGTTGCAGAGCGCAACTAATTCCTTCCGGTCTCTTCAGTCTCGTGTCTGGTCCCAACATGGTATCGCAAGGAGAACAAAAGTTGCTGTGTACCGTGCTTGTGTACTGACATCGCTTCTCTACTCATGTGAGACATGGACTCTGTACAAACGTCAGGTCAGGGTCCTTGAACGTTTTCATCAGAAATGTCTCAGACACATTCTCAATGTTGGCTGGACCTCAAAAATTCCAGACACACAGATCCTGATGACAGCTGATATCTTGAGTACTGAGGCGATGGTACACAAGCACCGGTTGCGTTGGACTGGACACCTTATTAAAATGGAGGATAGAAGGATTCCTAAGCAGATGTTCTATGGAGAACTTGTGAATGGAAGGAGACTCCAGCAGAAACCAACGCTGCGATTTAAGGACTGTGTCAAGTCCTCGTTAAAGGCCTTTGATATGCAGGACACTGACTGGGAGAACAATGCCTGTCATCGCCACAGATGGAGGAAGCAGGTTAAGGAGGGGATCGACACTTTTGAGAGAGCTCGTATCCAGCATGAAGAACTTAAGCGAGCTGCGCGAAAGTGCACGGCTCGTATAGTGAATGGGGAAAGCTTGGTCTGCAATGTTTGCAGTCGTGTATGCTTGTCAAGAGCAGGGCTCATTAGCTACCAACGGAGCCGCAAATGCAAAATATAAGTTAGTCATAGAGCGCACAATGTTCCTGAAGGTCAGCAATGGTCTTCTCGGTCACGAGTGGACGGCCATCATCACATAAGTATATATGTATGTATGTTATTTAGCTTTATTTCTATATTCGTAGCCAATGTATGTTTTGTTTTATGTATACTCGTACATATATGTGCTAACCTTTTGGAAAGTTTTACACATTTTTACAGTTCCTTTGATAGCTTGTATCTGTAGTTTTCAAAGTAGCTTCCTCTTCTAGTTTTGAGGTCCCTAATTTCTCAACATTGGTGCTTAAGCACTTAGTTACATAGCCAACTACACCAGTAATTATGTATGTATGTATATATGGATGGATGGATGGATGGATGGATGGATGGATGGATGGATGGATGGATGGATAAATGGATGGTCGATGGATGGATGGATGCGCACATATTAAAAGTTAGGTGTACGCTTATATGCAGGTCTGAGCGTATATGAATTTGTGTTTTGACTGTAGACATACATACTAAGCTTATATGTCTGTCCGTGTACATGAGTACATGCTGCCGGCAAAAATTGAGTAGTCTTTTACATATTTTTACATTTTTTGATTTTTGTGACGACAAGATGCTAAAGATTGGTGCTGAGGAAGATTAGTTGCTTAAGTGTCCCAAAAGTTTACATATGTATACATGCGTGTATGTGTGTATGTGCGTATGTGTGTCTGTGCATATGTGTGTCTGTGTCTGTATATATGTGTCGATATATGCGTGTGTCTTTCATTACATATACACACACATATATATATGTATATATATATGTATGCATGATTTTTATGTATGTGTATGTATATATATATATATATATATATATATATATATATATATATATGTATACATATGTATGTATTTGCACATCTATATATGTACATATGAATATATATATATATATATATAATATATATATATATATATATATATATATATATATATATATACATATACATATACATATACATATATATTTATACACACGCACACAGATTTTCATGTATTACATGTGTGTAGGGGGTACGCATGAATGTGTGGGTATATATATATATATATATATATATATATATATATGTATATATATATATATATATATATATATATATATATGCATATGCAAATGTGTTTTCGTATCTTTATATTTGCTTATCTATGTGTTTGCGTGTGTGTTGTGTATATGTTTGTATGTGCCCGTATGTGTGTATGTATGGGTGTATGTCTGGTGTGTGTGTGTGTTGTAATGTCGACGTATAATGTTTCAGGACGATGGAATATTCTGATTTTGCTAATGGCTGAGGTGTCTTTAAATATAAATATATCTTGGAGAAAATACTATACAGTCATACATAAGGCCCACTTACACATACACACACATCCCCATACACTCACATACACGTCCATGTACACACATACACACACATACAAACACTTAAACACAGATACACATACACTCACCATATCCATACAACAATTAGATGTGCTTCAAAATAGAACAGACTAATTCATTCATTGACAGTATGTCTTTGGTGCATGTCAATACATCCAGTTCTAGTAGTAGTAGTAGTGGTAGTAGTAGTAGTAGTAGTAGTAGTATAGTAGTAGTAGTAGTAGTAGTAGTAGTAGTAGTAGTAGTAGTTGTAATTGTTGTTGTTGTTGTAGTTGCTGCTGTTGTCAAAAAGCCATATTGTTACTGTCGTTATTTCGGTATATTATTTCTTTATACAGTATTATATATGTATATATACATCTTTTATTTCTTTCAGTTATTAGACTGCGACCATGCTGGAGCACCGCCTTGAATTTTTAGTCGAACGACTCGAGCCCAGTACTTATTTATTTCTTATCTTATTCTGTTGGTCTCTTTACTAAACCGCTAAGTTACGGGGACGTGAACGCACCAACACCAGTTGTCAAGCGATGGTGACACACACACATACGACGGACTTCTTTCAGTTTCTGTCTACCAAATCTGCTTACAAGGCTATATTAGAAGACACTCTCCCAAGATGCCACACAGTGGGAGTGAACCCGGAGCCATGTGGATGGGAAGCAAACTTCTTATTTCTTTATTGCCCACAAGGGGCTAAACATAAAGGGGACAAACAAGAACAGACAAAGTCGACCCCTGTGGAATTTGAACTCAGAACGTAACGTTTCTGCCTGCTCGCCGCCTTTCCATACAGCCGCATATATATTATATATATATATATATATATATATATATGGAGAGAGAGAGAGAGAGAGAGAGAGAGAGAGAGAGAGAGAGAGAGAATTATAACCTCATAGCCAACGCCGAAGGGTTTCTTTCTAAAGCAATCTCTCCCGAGTAGGAAAGACATGGCCAGTTGGGCTTTTTTGTACTGGAGGTCGATGGACAATGCATCCTGTCGATGATTAAATTAGTTACTGCAAAAAGAGATGGAATGAAAAATATTCAATCGTAAAGCAAGGTTGGGCTGTAACCCTTTCATTGTTACATCTCTGAGACAGGTTTCTGTTTTTTCTTTTTCGTTTTCTTTTTTTCTCCTCGCCATATGAGCGAAAAATATCTACCTTCAGTTTGTGTGTATGGGAGTGTGGAAGGTAGAGGACTAAGAGTGAGGGAGAGAGGGATCAAGTAGTCTTTGAAATCGGAGTAGAAAAGGTTTAAGTGAGTAAATCGATTCTACAGTAAATTTCTAGGTTTTGACAGACACAAAGCCAAAAATTTTGAGGGAAGGGATGTTAGCCCGTACCATCGATTTCAGGATTGACTAATACTTTATTTTATCGAGCCTGGAGAAATAAAAAGCAAAGTTGATCTCGGCGGGATCTGAACTCAGAAGGTCAAGAGCAAAGTATTTCTTTCGATGCTCTAACTATTCTGCCAACTCACCATCTAAATGTATTTGTTTTGTTAACTCTGGAGCGATGGATGGCAAATTTCGGCCTTCTCCATCAGCAAAATCCCACCATTAGAATATAGTTTCGTGGCAGGGCACCATTGCGAAATAATTTTGTAGCAGGAATATTGGCATGGTCAGGCGTAAAATGAACTAGATAATAAACAGGATGCAAGGCTCTGATAAACATTAATAACTTAACGGTTACTAGTTTCAGCAGCGAAACAGAAAGAAAAAGAACCAATAGATGTGCTATTCACCAGAATCCAAGTGTATAAACATTTTTTTGTAATAGACAACATATTGAAGTCTCATTAACGATTTCGTCTTGGGTGCCTTTTCTTTGACAGACATAAGCTATATTATAGATAGTGTGTCCACTGGCTTGTAAATGGTCGGGACATGGCCAAAATCAACGGCTGCAGGAATCTACTCCACTCAATTTCGGCTATGGAGTATGGCAACGTCAATGACGACTTCAGTCCACTCAACGACAGCTAATATCGTTACTGATACACATCTCACATGAACTGCTTCACTTGATTTAAAATTCTTATTTTCACAATCATCGGAGCGCGAAACACTCCTCACCAACGCAGGCTCGTGATATGGTTGTGATCTGTAAACAGTTTTGAGAAGGAACCGGAAAGAGAAGTACGAAGACGCAATGAGCATGTTCACACTGAATTCGTAAAACAGAAGAGAAGAATAAAAAACGCAATGCGCATGTCAAAATAAAACGGAAGAGAAGAATAGAACAAGTTATATGACGTTTTGCATGCCAAGTCTAACACCACTACCATGCAGCTTTGCTGCAATTTTCTTATCTGTCGTTCGTCGAAACAACATTGTGCTAACGATAATTATTTTGCATTTGGAACTTCAGGCAGACTTTTGTTGTTCCGTCACCCAACCAAAATATATTCTTTGGTACAATTTATATAGCATAAAGGAGAACTATGGTTGAGTTATTAGGCGCCGGCTTCTAATACATCTAATAATATCCAATTGGTAGGGTAACTTTGTCTCTATATTTATGCTGTTTAATCTTACTTACCCAGGATATTCTAACCTGAATAAAAAAGTTATGTATGTTCTGAAACGTGAAGACTAAGAGATTTCATAGAATATAAACGTGGATTTATGCGAAGATGAAATGATAACGAAATTTGATAAACACAAAGCCAATTCTTTCTTTAAAATCTGTCGGTCATCGAAGTTATTAGATAAAAATAATTTATATTTTTCCCTTTTTTTAAAAATTTTTACTACTTTCAACCCTAGCACTTATTTCCCTTTAAGTCTGGTATTTATCCTATCGGCCTCTTTTTTTTATTTTTAACCGAATCGCTAAGTTACGGGGACGTAAACAAGCCAACACTTGTTGTCAAGTAGTGGAGAATGATGTTGACAGAGACGCACACATATAATTAGACATGTATGACAGGCATCAACACAGTATCGGCTTACTAAATTATCTCACAAGGAATTGGTCGGCCTTGGGCTATAGTAGAAGATACTTACCGAAGGTACTGCACAGTGCGACTGAACCCGACACCACGTGATTGCAAAGCGAGCTCCTTAACCACACGGCAATGTCTGCGCCTTAAAAAAATGCTACCATTCTTAACATACTCTAAAACAGTACGTTCCAATACCGGGAATTGAACTCGGGCCGCCTGGCCGAATAAGAAACACCGTAAACAATTTATATATAAGTAACGGTACAAGAAGCAATGACAAAATTCATAATTCAAGCAACTGCTTGATTGTGGTTGTTGTTTATTTCTGGGATTGTAAACGTAGTGAGTTCAATTTCAGTCAACTGCTGTTATTGTATTTTGCCGGAATGTCCAGAAAGTGGCCCAACTAATAATAGTGAACTTAGTCCTCTGATATTAAATAATGAGTTAAACGTATAGTATGCAAATTAATAGCTCCATTTCACTGAAGGGTACTAGACTTGATGTGTATATAAACTTGATAAGTGACTTGCTGGATTAGTCAAATGATGTAGGCACCTTTGGTGAGACTCTAGTAAGAATCAAAGTTCAATTAAGGCTGTCCTTCATACTTTTTAATCTTCGGTGAAATAAGTGAATTTGATGTTTGTGTACCTACGACATAGGTTTACATATATTTCCAGTACAAAGATCAAAGCGGATTTTATTATTTTCATATAGATCAATATAATTATTGAATAATATGCTGGAACGTTCTCGATGCAATCAATGGAAGCGATGTCAGCTGGTTAGAGAATAAACTTAAGGCAAAAGGTTATCCTAAAACAAACTAGATGATGAAGAGTAATTGCACGTTGATCGTATGGGTAAATTTTTCTTATTACACCCGCCTCATTTTGAAACTGAAGATTTACCTAAACAAGTAATTTCCGACGAAACATTTCCCTTTCAAAGTGAGTTAGGCGATTTATCCGAGCAACTCTGGCGGAACAAATACCAGGCACAATCTCGTTCGAAAGCGCCGATTATCTTTTACTATCTACAGCCGTCTAACTCTGAAAGTGAGGGGTTTACATAAAGAACCGTTCGCTTCGGACGATTTTCATCAATTACGTAGCTAGGTTGTGCGGGGCGGGGGGGAGCTGCCTTCGGTGACGCTCTTATGGAGGCAGCACTTTTGGGTTTGCTGTATAAGCCTGAATAGACTGTATAGGCCCCAATGGTAGTAATGAAGGCAAAACTCAAGGGCTGTCCCGGGCGACACATACTCTTGCCATGCTACTGGTTTTAATAGTCATCAAAAACTATAGGAGAACCACACATTTCGCTTTCGAAGTGAGACGGATGTAATAGTAAAAGCTCACCGCTGTTTTTGCTGATACATTTACATATAATTTGCAAAAATAGTCCATGTGAGACACCCGACGAACGCTAAAGATTATTCCAGTAGAAGTTTGCTTAGATTTTGGGCTTGATCCCATTGCATGGCACCTAGGGCGAGTATCTTGTACTATAGCCCTGCGTCGACCAATGCATGCCTTGTGAGTGAATTTAATAGACGGATGTTGAAAGAAACCCGTCATACGTCTGTCTTTATGTCTATGTTTAACCGTCTCCTACCGTTCGACAACCAGTGTCAGTTTGTTTACGCTCCCATAATTTAGCAGTTGGGCAAAAGAGACCAGACTTTTAAAAAAATAATAAATACTAGAATTAGCGGGGAAGAACCGATCCGACTAAAACTCTTCAAGATTGTGTTCCTGCATGGCCGCAGTCCAATGGATTGCTAAAACAACTAAAGATAAAAGAGAGATATAATGTCATGTCAAGTCTTGTTGCTTTATGTCTTTTCTTTGTATTTGTCTCGGGTTACTTAAGTTTATGTGAAGGTGCGTGGCTTAATGGTTAGGGTATTCGGCTCACAATCATAAGGCCGGAAGTTCAATTCCCGAGGATGCGTTGTGTCATTGAGCAAGACACTTTATTTCACGTTGCTCCAGTTCACTCAGCTAGCAAAAATGAGGAGTACCTGTATTTCAAGGGGCCAGCCTTGTCACACTCTGTTCACGCTGAATCTCCCTGAGGACTACATTAAGGGTACATGTACCTGTGGAGTGCTCAGCCACATACACGTTCATATCAGGCTGTTCCGTTGCTCGAATCAACTGGAATCCTCGTCGTCGTAACCGACGGAGTGCCCGTAGTAGTAGTTAAGATTATGACTGTTCTTTTCTAATGTACGAATTCACTGACTTTTGTTCGATAGAATATTTTGAAATTGGTGCTGTAAACCACCACGTCCCTCTTCAGTTTATACTTGTTTCTGTGATCACAAGTTAATTTTAGTGATGTGTGTGTGCAATGCAATACCTATGATAAGATATAAGCCTGTAGCCCTTCATTCAATCCAGATTCTGATTTCTTTACGCGTTCGGCCAAGCGATGTACATAAACGTGACAATAGAGAATGAATGTTACTTTCTCTTCATTGTTACGTCATATGACGTCATATGACATAACACAAGAGAAAATAATGTTCGTTCAGTGAAACCTTCAATACAAGAGAATAAAAACAGCAACAGTTACCAGAGCCCCTGATGTAAAAGCGAGCATCCTAATAAATAACAACTGTTCAATCAATATAGGATGGTTACAATAAATATAAGAGTTTGTTCAATCAGTAGATTCTCTGATAAATTAAATGGCTAATTAAATAATTAAATAATGGAATAATTAGATAATGTAATAATTAAATACGATAACAAGTTTGATGTTTCCTCAATAAAAGCAAAATGCATTCGTTTCATTAATTTTGTTCTCAGTTTATCTCGAGTATATTTCCACGGTGTATGCAGTTTTATTTGGGAGGGGGAGTTGTATTTTTTATCAGAATTTAGTGAAATTGGAATAGATATTTCCTTTTCTTATGTTTTTACATTTAGCTTTTTTCTCCTTTATTTACAGTCAAATAAAATAATGCCCAACACAAACCCATTCTGAGTCCTAATCTCAAGGATTTGGTTGGTCAGTGTTGACCAAATTTCTACACTTCTATGCGCAGGGCTAGGCAAGATTCTTTTTTTATAAATAGTATGACTTGCCCAGACATGTAAGTCCCCTTTCTCCACTCCATGCCACCAATGTTTAATCAATGTTTATTCAATTTTCCTGATCCCACTGACGGTTCCGCCAATCCATCGATTTGGTTTAGTATATTATTATTTTTTTTATCGATCTGATAAACAAGAAAGATAAAATTGACTTTGTCGGGATTTGGACTCAGAAACCAGAGAGTCGGAATAAATACTGCCACAAGACGTTCTAACCAACTCGCCGTTTTGCGTGCACAAAAGAAGGGCAGATTATGAAACTGTAAAAGTAATTTATATCATAACAAAGAAAGTTGTTTATTAATTAGTTATGAGTGTGAAACTTTTACTCGTGAAAGCAATTGCCACAAGTCTACACTGCGAGGAAAATTCTTAAAAATTCACATTACAATATATTTTTAATCAAAATGTAGTTTACGAGGTCCTTTTATTATTAAAGATTTCAACAGCACAATTCAATCAGAAAGCTAAATTTTAATTCACTGTGAGATCGTCAGCATTTAACGCCCCCCTCCTATCTATCTATCTTTCAATCCATCTATCTATCTTTTCATCTCTTCTTTGTTTACAGTTATACACATCACAGCAGTTTCAAACATGACATATACTTGCAAATATGATATCTAGAGGGCGGTGTTTCTGCTAGACTCATTAATAAAACGATATTGTAAAAAGTAAAAAGCTAACATAGAAAGTTAACACTATTATTATAAGTAGATTATAAAAAGTCATCTCAATTTGGCGACTAAAATTACAACGTCTGGCTAAAGTACCTGTAAACTAGGCCCAGCTGAAAGTCCCTGTAACTGGGCTTGTTACTCGGGGTACTATGTCATATGTGGGGTTCTCTATGTACAAGGCGGGGAAATATACGAAAATAATAAATAAAACAAAACATTAGATTTGATAATTTGA
>NC_042998.1:143282993-143300493 GCF_006345805.1 Octopus sinensis | reverse complement strand
CTCTTGAATAAACAGTTCTAGTCTGTAGAGCTCCTTCTATAATAAATATATATAATAAAATTCCTTTACACACGTGTTACCACTATTGAAAAGACTGCCTCCACGCGCTGCTACTACACTTATTTCGTCCTTGCCAGCAAAAAGGCTTCTTCGTTCGTCCCCTTGTGTGGTTAATTTCCTGTATAGTATTCTTGTTATTTTCTCGTTTTGTAACTAATTGTACTTTTTGTACATGTATTTTTATTTTTGCAGTTTATATTGTTTGTCTATGCCAGAAAAAAGGCTTTTTCGTTCGTCCTCTTGTGTTTGTTTTTGTACATGTATTTTAATTTTGCAGTCTTATTGTTACGTCTTGTTTGTGTTCGTACTCATTGTGCCCCGCTGCTTGAAATTTTATTTTAATTCTCTCGCAGGAAGGCCTATTGGATTAGTGTTCTGTTATGCCTTCGAAACATGCCTGACTCCTCTAGCGACAGCTGATGACGGGGGTTTTGTCCTTGTGTAACCTGTCCTGTATTTGGTTTTCGTTTTCCGTTTTCTTGTTTTTTTGTTTTTTGGCTTTTTCTGTTTCTACGTCTTATTGTGATGTCCTGTACTTCCGTATAATTATTTATATATGCATGTATATATACATGTAGATGTAGGTACGTACATATATGTTTGTATGTATGCATATATTTTTATTTATCTCCTATATATAATATATATATATATATATATATATATAATATATATATAATATATATATAATATAATATATATATATATATATATATATATATATATAAACATTGTTTTCTCGATATATATATTCACATGTATGTACATTTTCATAAGTAAATGCAAGTTAATTTACATATATGTAAATCTGTTTAACAGAATATGTTTATGCATGAAGATGTATATGTGTATGTGTTTGTACAAGTAGAAACGCCAAGTATGTCTCTCTAAGTGTTTCGGGGGATGGCGGTGTGGATGCACGTGTTCTACACGTGTTCGTTCTTGCAGAACTATATAACCATCCGCCGCACCTCACCCCTCCATCACGACGACCATGTCTACCATTAACACCATCGCCAAAACCACCACCGCCATCACTAGTCATCCAACATGGCGAACCACAAGCTGCAAGATAAAATAGAGAAAGAGAAAAAATCTACAAAGGGAGTCGCTGTGATGTGCAGGAAGAGAACAGTTTACATACTAAAATAAGTGTAGGAGAGAGGGTAGGTAATAGTAACAAGAGAGGAGTGAAACTGGTGGAAATGACTGAGTAGGAGTGGGAGTGTGAGTAGAAGAAACAGTGAGAGTGTGTGAGGATCAGATTCCAGAAGTCGTAGGAAGAGGTGATATGAGAAAGGACGACAGAAGAAAAAGAAAGAAAGAGGAGAAAAGACAAAATGTGTAGTGAGGAGAGAGAGTAGGAGAGAATGACTATGTGACAGATTGAAACAACGTAGGATATAGGGAGGGAAAGAGTGATAGCGAGATGGGGGAAGAGAGAGAGGGGAATTGAAACAGAGGGAGTATATATTGAAAGTATAAGAGAGTAACTGAAACAAAGGAGAGAAAGAGTGAGTAAATATACAAGAGGGAGAGAATAAAAGGGTACAAAAGTGTGTTAGAGGAAAGTGTCGAAGAATATGTAAAAAAAAAATGGGGTACTGGAGTGGAAAGAAAGGAATGAAAATGAAGATAGGAGTAAGAAAATATCGTGAAGAAAGAAGAGACTAAAACATGGGAGAGAAATAGAATAAAAGAGTTTCTGAAGAGAAAGAAACGGGTGGAATAGAGAGGGAATATCGAAAGTTCCAGGGAAGGATTGTGGGAGATTGGGAAAGATGAGAATAGTAACAAAATGTTGGCTATAGGCGAAGGCGTGGCTGTGTGGTAAAAAGTTTGCTTCCCAACCACATGGTTCCGGTTCAATCCCGCTGCGTGGCACCTTGGGCAAGTGCCTTCCACTACAGCCCTGGGTCGGCCAATGCCTTGTGAATAGAATTAGTAGATGTAAACTGAAAGAAGTCATAAAGATCTGTGTGCGTGAGAAAGAGAGAGAGAGAGACTTTGTGTCTTTGTGTCTATGTTTGTCCACCACCAACGCTTGACAACCGGTGTTAATGTGTTTGTGTTCCCGTAACTTATGGGTTCAGCAAAAGAGACCGATAGAATAAGTACCAGACTTTAAAAGAAAAATAAATACTTGGGGTCGATTCGTTCGACTAAAATACTTTATGACGGTGCCCCAGCATGGCTGCAGTCTAATGCTGGAAACAAGTTAAATATACACACACACACACACACACACATATATATATATATATATATATATATATATTATATATATATATATATATATATATATATACACATTAATTCCAAAAACGGAATAAGAAAGTAGCGAACGACAATAAAAACACACGGACAGATAGATGATACAAAGACGGACAGGTAAAACCAGGACGGATCATTCGTGGTCCTCTATTCATCAGTCAAGCTTCTAATTATCATTACAGTTTCGGCCTGTTACACTTGATACTTCAAAATTGGTAAGCCCAAAAGATCTACGCTAAGAGCAGTAAATTTTTGGAAGAAAGCAAGCGAATATGTACGACAACACAGGCAAAAAAACGAGAAAACGGAGAAAATGTTACACCATTACAAATACAAACAACAAGAGAATAACAACAAGTGTCTTTCAACTAATACGAACAAGTTAAGTTGAGCTGGAGTGAAAGCTTTGAGGCACGAACATAGATCAAAGTCAGGAGACAGGAAATAAGGTGTGTATTTGGACGGCGGTCAGACCGAGAAAGAAAGATCGTGCTTGGCCGAACACCAGTCTCGTGGAAAGAACAGAGAAAGGTAGGGGTAGAGGGATTGAAGAATTAGGGAAAGAACTAGAGAGAGAGGAGGGACAGAGGAAAAGGTACGAGGGACATAACGAAGGAAAGTGGAGACGTTAAAGAAAGAGAATACCAAGAAATGTGAGAGAGGGAGAACGAGAAAAAGAAAGGAGGAAAGAAAGAAGAAAGTATAAGGGGTACTAAAAGAAGGAGAAAAAAGTCTTACAGAATTTAGATATATACTTACTTACAAGGTGAGCAAAGATGCATGTACGCCGCTATAAGTATATATAAATAAAAAAAAGGGGGGAATAAGAACGTAACGGACGACAATAAAATCACACAGACAAATAGACGATACAAAGATGGACAGGAAAACCCAGGACGGATCATTCGTGACTCACTATTCATATACATACATACATACATACATACATACATATATCCTTTCTACTACAGGCAGAAGGCCTGAAATTTTGGGGAGGAGGGGCTAGCGGATAACATCGACTCCAGTGCTTAACTAGGACTTCCATCGACCTCGAAAGAATGAAAGGCAAAGTCAATCTTGGTGGAATTTGAACTCAGACGTAAAAACAGACGAAATGCTGGTAAGTATTTTACCCTGCATGCTAACGATCCTACCAGTTCGATATGCGGGTTTTCAGTACATGTACATACATATATATACCATCTCTACGACTAGAACCACCACCATCGCCGCCGCCGCCGCCACTATCACCGCTACCACTACCATAATCATCATCACCTGTAGCAACAGCAGGACATGCACCGCCGCCACTATATATACACATACATATGTATATATATGACGGTCTCAGTGCATACATACACAGATGATATTCGGGATAAATTTGACAAGTGACATAAAAGGAAAAGCAATCACAATTTACAATCCAAAAATACACGTATGTTAAAACATCCAAGCATATCATTTAGATCAAAGGTTCTCAACGGTGTTCATATACCCCCACGAGGGGTGCCATTTCGTTTCGTTTCGTTTTGTTTTGATTTTTTTTGTTTTTGTTTTTTGCATTTCAGTTTGTACATCTATATTTCCGACTGCGTACAAGCGCATATGTAAAACGACGTCCTTTATTTTTTAATCATCTGTTGATATGAAAATAAGTAGTATATTGAAAAATAAAAATATTTATTGAAAAATAAAAATATTGTGACTCCAAGGCTCAAAATGGAGCCTTTGACCAAAATGGGTTAAGAACCTTTGATCTAGATTATGGCTGGGAGATAACAGTTTACACAATGTAACCACCCTCAATTTCTACCATGGCCTTATGACAGCTCTGGAACCTGGCGCATACGTTCCTCGCAGTGTCCCTGAGAAGACTTTCGAACACCTCCTTGATCTTGCCCACCAGCTCAGACTTTGTGTTGCGAGTAGAGCGGTTGGTGTCTTTCTCAACTGTACCCCACACATAGTAAGCCATGAGATTACAATCGGGCGAATTTGGAGGCCAGAGATTGGGGCAAGTGAAGTCGTACAAGTTGCCCGATTACCACTTCTGACTCTTTTCAGCGGTATAGCAAGAGTTAAATCTTACTGCCACACATATGGCCTTCCAGTAACAATCCTCTCCAGCCATGGATAGATCAGTCCCCAGCAGTTTCACTGAGCTCTCTAAATTGAGCCTATTCAGATATTTGGGGATGAATTACGACGTATGGACGGAGTCAGAAAGCCTTCGTAGTCTTCCTTGCGGTTCTCCATGTGACGTCTTACAGTCTTTGCAGTGTCCACAGACCATTGAGCAGCAGTCACGATGTTGGCACTTTAGTAGCCGGCGCGAATTATCATGATACAAGAAACTCTTTTCCAGCACTCAGATGCTTTCCAGTCCTCCATAACAGCTATCTTTTCTTCAACTACAACTTTAATCGTTATGCTCTCCATGTATGATTGACCGCTAACTCAACAATTTTTTTTAATTCTGTCTCTGTTTATTTCCTCGTGCTCCTTTCTGTTGAAGAGCGTAGGTTCGAAACGTAAAAGACTTTCTCACCTTCTCGAGCGTCAAACTAAGACACCTGCTTGTTGTTTATATACCTGCCTTCGTCTTTTGTTTTTCTGCAAATTTCAACTATATATACATATATATATATATATATATATATATATATTATATATATATATATGTACATGTATATATGTATGTATATGTGTGTGTGTGTGTGTGTGTGTGTGTGTGTACATGTATATATATATATATATATGTGTGTGTGTGTACATGTATATATATATATATGTGTGTGTGTGTACATGTATATATATGTGTGTGTTGTGTGTGTGTGTGTGTGTGTGTGTGTGTGTGTGTGTGTGTTGTGTGTGCGTGTGTGTATGTGTATAACACGAAAGATATGATTGAAAAGATGAGGGAGACATGAGACAGAACGATCAAAACGAAATAATTGTCAGGTTTGAAAATATTGTGGTGGCGATGTTAGTAGTGGTGGCGGTGTTAGTGGTGGTGGTGGTGGTGGTGGTGGTGGTGGTGGTGTGGTGGTGGTGGTGGCCATCGTCGTCGGGATGGAGATAGTGGTAAAAGTGGTAATGGAGGTGGTCACCGGTAGCATAGGTGGGAGGAGGAATGAAATTGAACAAAGGCAAAAAAAAAGAAAATGTCCAAAAATAAACATAAATAAACATTAAAAGAGAAAAGAGAAATGAAAACAGACAAAAGAGATATCTCCGCCCCTAAAAAAGTAATAATCTTTAAAAGAATAGGTTGATTATTAAGAATATTGACGTGGGATACAGGATGAAAAGAGCGTTACAATAATATGTTGACACGCATACATATACATACATCTATGCGCGCACATACACACACACACACATTCATACACGCATGCACACACACGCGACCACATATATGCGCACATTTAAAATGATGTGTACTAATTGAATCTCAATGTACAACTCTTAAAGCCAAAATATACAATGTGTCATGTGACGTATGGCTTATATATGTGTACACGTGTGTATGTATGCATATGTATATATGTACACACACACACACACACACATATATGTATGTATGTATGTATATGATATATATATATATATATATATATAACCAATACATATATATGTATACATACGTACATATACAGATGTATAGAGTGAGGGGGAGGGAGGGAAGAAATGGAGAGAGGTGAGGGACAAAAAAGAATTAACATCTCATTGGTGGATGAATTCCTTTTTTTTAATAAAGTCGTTAGTATTAATACAGCTACAATAGTTTCATGCGAATCTTTGCGATTATTAAACCGTAGATAGAATGACAGTGACATAGAAGCCATCTTTGTTAGACTGTATGCCATACACTATAACAAACATGACTACCGTGTGTGTGCGTGCGTGTGTGTGTGCGCGCGGGCGTGGGGTATGTGTGTGTATTTATACATACTTGCATGTCCTCGAATAAAGATAGAATGTGTTATTGAATATATACATAAACATTAATACAAGGAATGTTAGTGGAGCTTCCTTATCAAAAATTCTGTCTAGCGTAAACACAACCGGCCAGATATTGTTGTTTGGAACAGCCAAGATAAAATATGTCACCTGATTTGTTGATGTGAATATCTCTTTGAAAATCAGATAGGAAGTTGTTAACTGCAGATGACTGCTTCAAAACCTCCAGCTCCTAGATCCAGATTATAAATTGGCATTTGAGCCAGTTCACACTTGATTTAGTGAGTTAATACCTAAGTGACAATTTGGATAAGCTAGGGTTTTCGGGGGGGGGGGATATCAACCAACTAATTCGTACATTACAAATACAATCTGTAAATGGAGCAGTAAAATTATGCAAAACTTTCTCAAGTTCAGAATGTGAAATGGTTTTTGTTATATACATTCTAATAGTGGAGCTTTGTAGCCTTGTTAGAAACTACCTCCTTGATCAAAGAATGATTTCAAATAATTAAAAACAGAGGAGGTCATACATACATACATACATACATACATACACACATACATACATACATACACACATACATACATACATACATACATACATACATACATACATACATACATACATACATACATACATACATACATTTCCCGAAATATCAGCAGCACTTTTAAAATGAAAGAAAAATAAAGAGATTTACAGGTAAATTTTGATAGAATAGTATTCATCATTAAATGCAATCTGTTTTTAAAAAAATTGGCGTATAATAATACATGAAATATCGGTTTCAAATTTTGGCGCTGTGCCAGCAATTTTGAGGATGGGGGTAAGTCGATTACATCGACTCCAGAATTCAACTGGAACTTATTTTATCGACTCTGAAAGGATGAAATGCAAAGTCAACGTCGATGGAATTTGTACTCAGAACGTTAAGACGGACGAAATGCCGCTAAGAATTTTGCCCGGTGTGTTAACGATACCGCCAGCTCACCGTCTTATAATATTTTGAAATATTAACAAATGAAAGCAGAGTTATTTTATACAAACTGATGGCAGATTCTACGGCATCTGATGCTCTGGTTGACGTTTCTGATGCTTCCTTTAAATATTTTCGTATATTGCCTGGTCTTCGACATAGCCATTTCTAAATATTTAGATTATTCTTCATAATGTGTGTGTGCATGTGTGACATCTTGAAGACTGAAGCAATGATTCTCTTCCATGAATTTGGTAATAATTTCAGCATGCTCTTCTCTTGCAACCCAACATCTGTAACGTAGCTAGGTAAGTATGGAGATCAGACGTGAGGGGAAGAAGAGAATAAAGAAGAGGGGGAAGAGTGAAAGAGGGAAAAGAGGGGAAGAGAGAGAAGCGAGGATGGTCCACCCTGGATTCTGCTTTTATTGGAGAGACAGTTTTTGGTTCCTGTATATAAACCTCTATGAGGCTTGGGGGCCCGAAGGTGGCGGCTAAATAAAAAGTTGCCCCGGGTTGTACGTACTCTAGTTACGTCACTACCCTACATATCTTTTTCTTGAATTTTGTCAACTTCTTCACCAGACTCTTCTGAACAATTTTCTTTTTTTCTTACCAAAAGTCGTAATGCCTCGAAAAACTTCTTGATCAGTGAAAATGACTACAATTTCAATTTTGTCTCAGGAGTATATCCACTCTGCTATGCGAACAGCATTAAGTTTATACGGTGGGTTGTCTTTCAGAGATAATTTAATAGCTTCCATTAATTCTTGCAATTCGGATGCCTTCTATTTTTTGTAGAAGCCTTTGTCTTTATCACACACTACAACAGCAAACACCATGTTCCTCCATAACTCTCACCACACACCTTAAAGTGTTTCGGTCTAAACTCGATTCCATGAAGTTTATAAAAGAAAATCCTGTATTTTTTGTCGTAAAACATCATCGAATTTATGTAAGATTGGCATTCATACTCACCAATTTTTGCCATAAAATCATTTTTTATAATGATGTTCAAGGTTCCTGATGACCCCTTAACATACAAGTCAAATCAAAAATAATATATTTAATATTACGTAGCCTGCAGAGGGAATATTTATTTTCATTGATGTGTAGTGATCCTATACAACGGCGCGCGCTCGCGCACCGTCCATTTGTATTTCGCGCGTGCGGGGTTGGTGCTTTCACCACCGGAAGAAGAACCCTTTTGCCTACGTAGCAGTTAGCCGAGGCAAGGGGATCGTAAGACGTTGACCACCAGCGTCCAGCAAGCAGCGACTTGAGACAGCAGCGACTTGAGACAGCAGCGACTGAAGGCGACGGTCACGTATATTTTTTCTCCATCCGAACTTGATTCTAGCAGCACCATACCAAAAGGCCTTTAACCAAATTGTTGCAGACCACATCTTCTCCCTGTTCCGGACGCCATCTTTGACCAGTGTCGTTTTGCATTTGAACACTTTCTTATTTTACAGCGATAAGGTTCAGCACTGACACATTTATACCAAAGGGATACCAGATAACCACTTATTGTTACTGTTACCACATTAGAGAATAAAGTAGTATATATATCTTTTACGTCTGCGTCTTGTTGTTTCTGACTGGTAGAGAATCTGGATTTTAAAGCAACGGATAGTGATTGCCTCTTGTACCCCGAAAGTACAAGAGAAGATATATTCACACTAACCTCGTTTCAGATGCAACTTGACCCCGAAATTGTCGAAAATTAGCAGACACTTTACATTTTCAGACTTCCTGAATGTCCGTAAGTTCTGACAAACCGATAGAATGCAATCATAAACAAGCTAAGTTTCATCCACATGATTAAACAGTTTTCGGCAGACACATGCTAAATGACTCTTATCAGACAAAACTAGTAGACAAACCGACAGTGTTTATACCTGTCGTTGAGCAAAATTATTAAACAACAGCCACGTATGTGGTGGTTTGCTACCGGGTATTATTATTGTAATACACAACACTACGCACTTCGCTTTGACTGTCCTGCGATTATTCATGCGACACACCATGGTGATCATACTACATCTACCACTGCTGACCAGCTACAGCTACCGGCGCTCGAGTACGGCAGCTGCCAACCACCCGGTTGATTTCGGAAAACCACAACAACTTCCCAACTATTATCACGTATGACGTATGATGATTTTCAGGGTACTTTTGTTATTTACGGAAAAAGTACGTATTACACAGTAGTGTAGCTAGGGGTATAGTCGGTCTGCCCCGGGCGATGCATTCATGGGGCAGCACTTTTGGATCTACTGTATAAGTCAGATTAGGCTTGTAGGTGGGCAGAAGCTGCAAACTCAAGCCATGTCCCAGGCGGCGCACATTCTGGCTACACAAATGCAAAATATGGTACTTGCTTCTTTAAAAAACATTGCTTTGACAATAAACATCTTTTATTACCACACTTTCTGATCGTTTTAACAAAAAACATTTGTACAACATTTTATCAAAATATTTCAGTTTTATCCACTGTAAATTGTTCTCCTTTCATCAATTATATTGTAACTTTCGGGCGAATATGTGTATTCTAGAATAATATTCTCTGATTTATATATCATAACAAACTGCAGACTCTCCAATTTGGAATATTTTCATTAGATCAGTTTTACTCACTGGCGCCATATCTTGTTTAATGAATATACCATAAAGCGACGAGCTAGGGAAAATCGTTAGCACGTCGAACAAGATGCATGGTGGTATTGCTTCTGGATCATTATGTTCTGAGTTGAAATACCACCGAGGTCGACTTTGCCTTTCGTCCTTTCGAGGTCGATAAAATAAGCACCATTTGAGCCCTGGGGTCAATGTAATCGGCTAATTTCTTCCCAGAAATTACTTTGTGCCAGAATTTGAAATCAAAACTGGCGAGCTGGCAGAAACGTTAACACGCTGGGCGAAATGCTTAGCGGTATATCGTTTGTCGCTACGTTCTGAGTTCAAATTCCGCCGAGGTCCACTTTGCCTTTCATCCTTTTGGGGTCGATTAAATAAGTACCAGTTACGCACTGGGGTTGATATAATTGACTTAATCCGTTTGTCTGTCCTTGTTTTTCCCCTCTGTGTGTAACCCCTTGGGGACAGTAAAGAAATAGGTATTTCGTCTGTTTTCGTGTTCTGAGTTCATATTGCACCGATTTTGCCTTTCATCCTTTCGGTGTCGATAAAATAAGTACTAGCTAAGTACTGGTATCGATGTAATCGACTTACCCCCACCCCGAAATTACTGGCCTTGTGCAAAATTTGAAATTAATAATTATCTCATAAGGTGGCGAGTTAGGGAAAAATCGTTAGCACGTCGGACAAAATGCTTGGCGGTATTTCTTCCGGCTCTTTACGTTCTGAGTTGAAAATACCGCCGAGGCCAACTTTGTGTTTCCTTCTTTCAGAATCGATAAAATTAAGTACTAGTCAAGTACAGAGGTCGATATAATTGGCTTACTCCATCTCTTCAAAATTTCTGGCCTTGAAACTTGCGTCCCGTTCAAGAGGAATGTTGTAATCTCGATCACTTAAATGGCATGGGAATCGGATAAATGGCCTTTATGACCCTTGGGGTTCGAGAAGAAAAAAAATTGTCATATTTGCCACTAAATTTTATTGTTCTTCTTTATCTTATTATGGACTTGTTCGTGCTCTCCATATATGTCAAATTTATACACGTTGTCATAGTTTGCTCGCTTTACAACTGAAATTGCAAGATCGTTTATTATTGCTGTGCAGCGGTGATGCCCAAGCTTTAATGAAAAGCTACATTTATATAAATACATAGTGATAATACCATCTTTTGACTTGCTTTTCTGTAGCTATTAATGCATTCATAAAGGTGGCGAGCTGGCAGAAACGTTAGCACGCCGGGCGAAATGCGTAGCCGTATTTCGTTTGCCGCTACGTTCTCAGTTCAAATTCTGCCGAGGTCCACTTTGCCTTTCATCCTCTCGGGGTCGATTAAATAAGTACCAGTTACGCACTGGGGTCGATATAATCGACTTAATCCGTGTGTCTGTCCTTGTTTGTTTTTTCTGTGTTTAGCCCCTTGTAGGTAATAAAGAAATAGGTATTTCGTTTACCGTTACGTTCTGAGTTCAAATTCCGCCGAGGTCGACTTTGCTTTTCATCCTTTCGGGATCAATTAAATAAGTATCAGTTACGCACTGGAATCGATGCAATCGACTTAACTCCCTCCCCCAAGCTACCCTTGTGGCAAATATTTGAAATCATTATTAATATATATAAAGCGGTGAGTTGGTAAAATCATTAGCGACATTTCTTCCGAATTTACGTTCCGAGTTTCATCCTTTCGAGGTCGATAAAATTTATATCAGCTGAGCACTGAGTTCGATGTTATCGACTTACCCCTCCCCCAAAATTGCTGACCTTATGTTAAAATTTGAAACCATTATTAATACACACATATATACATACCTTCCTTCTTTCTATCAGCCCTTTCACGCTTACTTCGTTTATTCCACTCTTCGTTCTTTCGTTCCCCCTCTCTCACATTTCATTGCCTTCTCTTCATGCTCACTTTCCCTCCTCTTTTCACTTCACTGTGTCCCTGTTATTTTTCTCTCCCCTCCATATTTCTTCTGTCCCTCTTCCTCTACCTCTCTCTCTTCTCTCCCCACGTGACCGGTGTTCGGCCAAGCCTGACCTTTCTTTCTTGGTTCGGTCGCTGTCCGTGCAACATCTCTATTCTTCCCTGTGCCTATGAAATCTTGTATCCCTGCCGTAAGGCTTTACTTCTACACACGCCAGCTTAATTTAATTCGTCCTTAGTCGAAAAACACCTGTTGTTATATCCTGTTATTTGTATTTGTGTAACCTTCTCCGTTTTTTTCTGTCCTTTTTTTCGTATGCATTCGCTGTTTTCTTCCAAGGGATCTAATGCTCTTAGATTAGTTTTTCCTTGGGGCCGGTCAGACTGAACCAATCTCGAGCATAACCAGCCGAAATTGCAAAGATAATCTGGAATATATATATATATATATATAGAGAGAGAGAGAGAGAGAGAGAGAGAGATATCACCTCTGACAGCAAACTAATGTTTCTTACCCACGAGCAAAAAAGAGGACGCCTTAATAAATCACTGTCTCTATAGGAAACCGTTGCAAAACAGCAATTAACATTGGAAAGTAATAGGAGACGAAAAATATCGACATTTATATGTGTGTGAGTGAGTGTGTGTGTGTGTGTGTGTGTGTGTGTGGTGTGTGTGTGTGTGTGTGGTGTGTGTGTACATAGATACATACATACTGACAGGCCTGATATAGATCTTGAGCAGAGAGGGATGGTTATTGATAAGATTGCAAGCGGCGACGAAATGACTTTGATAAACGTGACTATTGGATTAAATGAACCACTGATTACACAATCGACTACTCAGCTGGTTAGGTAGTGAACTAATTAACGAATAAATAATAAAAAACTGAAACAGAACTGGTGTGTGTGTTTACTATTGGCATAATGACCCTCCTGAAATACTAACGAAATCTATTTCAACACACGAGTTCACATCAAGAATCTTGCAAACCCAATTTAAAACCGAAATAAATGGAAGTAACCAGTTGATATCGAAGTCAGTCTAATCGACCTTGTGTCTGTATCAAAATCCATTTTTATTTATATCAGTAAGAGACAGTGTATAACACAGTTGGTAGACTTAGTTCTCATAATCCTAGGCTGCATACGAAAGGAGCTTAACTCAGTTTCTATGGTACTTAATTGACTGAGGTTATAAAACACTCCTTTGTTTGGGATGTCAGTCTTTTTGCAGGATTAACTTCCCAGCAATAGCTGAAAACCTTTTACAGCTGAGAGGACTGGAACAATATGAATTGAAGTGTTTCCTAAGAACAAAGCGCGCCGTTCGGTACGGGAATCGAAACCACGATCGTAAGATCGCGAATACAGTAACCTAACGACTAAGCCATGCGCCTTAACAACAAAGTCAATAGTGCATGCCTAAATACTTAGATCTACTCTAAATAAACTGTCAGTCAAAATTACGCACTACGCACACATACACACAACATACCTCCACACACACACATACACACAACATAGCACAAGAATACGCACCCAAACTCACACACATACACACCTACATACACATACACGCCCATACACGCATACACGCATACACACAACACAGCACAAGCATATGCGCGCAAACACACGCACACATACACGCACAGTATAACACACCCCATCATTCATTAACTCATTCATACACGTATTCTGTCTTTCTTTCTCTCTCCCTCTCTCTCTCTCTCTGCCTCCCTCTCAGATGTAAAGCGTGACAGGGAAATTAACCAACCAGCCAACGCAGAAAAATTATATCGACTATTATTAAAATATAGAGATGGTAATTAATTGCAGAATGACGAGAAGAGCAAAAAAAATGGCCTTGCAATAGTTTAACTATGGGTCTTTACATTCAAATTCCGCTGAATCCATCTTTTTGGGGGAGTTTGGGTCGATAAACAAAGTTCTGGACCGATCTACTCAAATAGTTTAGTCCTTTAAATGATTTACGTCCCTTTCTAGCATTGACACAGTGCTTGAAATTTCGGGAAGCAGGAGAGTTGTCGATACCATTTGCTCCAGTACTTCACTGGTTCTTTATTTTATTGACTCTGAAAGATTGAAATATAAAGTTATCCTCGGCGGGATTTGAACTCTATCCTACGACTCTATCAGCTTGCTGCCTTGTCGCTTTACAGAATGAATTGAAATCTCTGTTGAACTGTTAAAACCAGGTCTGGTTTTAAGGCCTTAGGCAGATTTGTTCAAATTGGGCCCTGCACAAACAGAGGGCCCTGTGCACACGCACGAGCGGAGGACACTATGATGAATTTTTGATGAATTTTTAATCATAATGGCTAATGGTGGAAGCTCAAGCCCTCAACGATTTTTGGAGGGGAATGGTGTACCACACAAAGCATAAAACATCAATCTTCAGCTTTTGTAGAGTAGAAGGGTCCCACTGACAATTTTCTAATAAGACCCCGTACTTCCTAGCGCTGGCCCTGGTTAAAACAAGTACTTGTAATATACTCGGGTTAACTCATTGACTATAAGTGACATCTACCGGCGAAGGAATTTAAAATGGAAGGGAGGAAGGAAGGAATGGAGGAAGGAAGGAATGGAGGGTGGAAGGAAAGATTACTTATTTAGACTTTGGTCTGACATGAGCAGTGAAGGCCTGCAGCCTAGTGGATCGTATGATCGTGGTTTCAATTCCAGATCCAGGAGACGCATTATGCTCTTAAGCACAACACTTCAAATCATGTTACTCCAGTTCACTTGGTTGTAAATGAATAACCCTGCAACGGACTGGCGCCCTGTTCAAGGGTAATGTTGTGATCTCAGTCACTTCTGCGTCACAGAAACCGGGTAAGCGGCCCTATGAGCCTCAGGACAGAACTCGAAGACAGTAATGTTCACCGGACTTACTCCCATGAGCGCATAAGCCACTGAGACTGCAACACTCCCCAACATACACACACACGCGTAATGAGACGCCGGTTCGTCGTAGGGTTAACTTCTCAGCAATTGTTGAAACTTATCTACAGCTGAGTAACCCTGAGCAAAGTGAAATGAAGCGTTTTGCACAACGCACTACCCGCTCCAGGAATCGAAACCGCAATCTAATGATTATGAGTGCAACACCTTAACCGCCAGACCAGAGAAGAATGGGAGGAAGAAGGAAGGGGGAGAAGAAGGGTGGGATGAAAAGAAAGGAAGAACAAAGAGAAAGAAAATTCCAAATAAAACAATAAAATAATAAAGTAAATAAGGAAAGAAAGAAGGAAAGGAAGATAGAAAGAAAGGAAGAAAGAAAAACAGAAAGGGAAAGAAAGAGAGTGGGGAGAGACTATTACGTGACTAATAGAAATAGAGTAGAATGATCGATAGATGGTTGAAGGGGAGGGGAATATAGACCGAATAAGTAGGTAAATTGAGAACAGAGGAGAGGAAACAGAAGGTGAACAATAGGAGGAGGAGGAAGGGGAGGAGAAAAACACGAAAGATAAAATAAAGGAAGAAGGGGAAGGAGAAACACGAAGGAAATCTAGTGGGGTTTAGTGTCAGAGGGAAGGGGACAGAATCGAGTAGTCCTGAGGAGTGAGTGAGAGAGGGAGAGAGAGAAGGTGGAGAGCGAGACGGAATGAGAGAGAGAAGGAGGAGGAGGAAAAGGCGGGCGGGATAGTGGGAGATCAGGAAGAAAGGAATAAAAAGCATTAGAAGGATGAAAGAGGAAGGTAAGAGGAGATTGAGTGAAAAAAGGGGAGGAGACAAAAAGAGCGTGGGGGGAGACAAAAGGGAGAGAGAGAGAAATGAAGGGGAGAAATAGACGTGGAAGGCGTTGGAAGGGTGAATGCTACAGTGAGGGTGCGAAGACAGTAAGAGGAGAGTGAGTGAAAGAAGGGGCGGAGAAATTGAGAGAGAGAGAAAGAGAGAGAGAGGGGGGAGAATAAGGGAGGGAGTAAGAAATACACAGCTAAATAGATAGACACTGGTATGTATGTGTAGGTAGTTCTATATAGATAGATGTGCAAGATGAAGAAAGGGTGAAAGGTTATGATGTATGATGTGGGTAAGTTTAATTCAAATACGCATTAGAAAAAGAAAAAAGCGATTCAAATATGTTAATTTATGTTAATTTATGAAATTAAAATCGTGTGGAATTCTGGGAACTATTAACGATTTCTGATTATGTAACAAAACTGCTGTCATGAGTGGCAGCAGATTGGTCAATATTAGTGCAGTTGATACAGGAGCTAATACTACTACTGAGATAGAGATAGATAGATAGATAGATAGATAGATAGATAGATAGATACATACATACATACATACATACATACATACATACATACATACATACATTTACTGACATATATGCATACATACTTATGTATGTACATACATAACTACATACTATGTTATACGTATATGCATGAATACATGTGTATGTATGAATGCATGCATGTATGTATGTATATATACATAAATACATATATATATATATATATATATAATATATATATATATATATATATATATATATATATATATATATAAAAGAGAGAGGGTACGTACGCCGCTATATATATATATGTGTGTGCGTGTGTGTATAAAAAATACAAACTGGGACAAGAACGCAAAACATTTTGATGACGACACAAAAAACACGGACAGGACATTCGAAGCCTTCAATCTTCAGTCAAGAACCGGATCGAAGATGATCCGGTTCTTGACTGAAGTTTTGCGTTCTTGTCCCAGTTTATATTTTTTATACATATATATAATCTGATGAACACGTCATAAAGATAAGAGTTACTAATAGTTTCTTGCTTTGAAAGTACGTGGTTAAGCAGGTTTCTACAATGACCTCTGTATCTCCAAGCAAACCTCGGGCTCTGAGAACATGCTTTGTTTTATTTGAAAATCAGGACGCTAGTACATGAGGTCACGAGGGAAAAAAACGAGAAGGTTGATGCAAAAATTGGAATGGTGAATAAAAACGAAAAATAAGGAAAAGAAAGAGTTACTATCTTTTACCGTAGAAGCCATAGTTAAACTAGTTGTGGTAGAATAATTCGACGGAGTGGGGTCCAAATTTTGCGAGAGCGCTGCTCAATCCTGAGTGAGTGGTGTCCTCCAGTTCGCCCAAAGAAATTTGTCTAAATGCTTACATTTGCTAAAGATTTCGGATCTAGAATTAAGTAGTGCGATGGAATTTTTAAATCTAAAATGAACGTGCCAACTTTCAACTACGCATAAGTTGCATTTCTTACAACTATTTACATATGGCATGGATTCCTCTACAATTCTCCACTTGATTGTATGTGAGGTGCAGTTGGTCTTCAAACATCATACGCGGCTAGCCAACTTAGTGGCTTTACTTTTGTCGATGTGCCTCAAAGACGACCTAGTCAAGTGGGCAAGCTTCAGGGCCTCGATAGTTACAATTGAGAGTGGAATTTGGTGATGCTAACGAGTGATAATGTTTTTCATATTGGGGCAACAGCTGTATATTTTAAACGAACGTCTGTTAAAAACCTTCGTATATTTATGCTTTACTGGGAAATGCTTATTTAAAAGAGACAGGAATGTCATGCTTATCTATCTGTGTGTATGTGTGTGTGTGTGTGTGTGTGTGTGTGTGTGTGTGTGTGTGTGTGTGTG
>NC_042998.1:143270493-143280493 GCF_006345805.1 Octopus sinensis | reverse complement strand
TTTGGCCTACTTCTAGGTCCCTTGGCAGTTGGCTTGGCTTGAAGAATCTGTCTTGCGATTTTTTTTCCTTTAACATTCTTATCACATGTCCATAATACCGGAGCTGTGTCCTCTCAACGCAGAGAAGTAGCAGCTATAGCTGGAGAGACATCCTGGTCTTCGAGCTATGCACCCTGTCGAGTAACGTTCGTCCTGGGAGTCCTCGGAAGACCATCATTTTGATCGTTTCGGAGGAACACCATTTTGGTCGCTTCGGAAGAACCCCATTTTGGTGGTACTTTTTCCGGTCAGTATTCAACGCTCATGACCTTAGGTGAGGATAGACACGAAAACCGACTTCAAGATAGCGAGTTTGTCTTTTTCTTTTTACCAACCTCTTCTCTTCTGAGAATGGAATATTGGGGCTTGTGCATAACTGTACCAGCACCTGCAATTCTAGCATCCAATTCAACCTTTGTTTCCCGTCACTCGTGACTACGATCCTAAGTAACTTAATCTTCTCTATTTCGCTGTGATGTGCCATTAACATGCAGAGTGCACTGCGAAGACTTTTTTCAGAGGTGTAACGTCTCAGCGTGAAAGCGCGTGGCTTAGTGGTTAGAGTGTTCGGCTCACGATCATAAAGTCGTGAGTTCAATTCCTGGTGACGCGTTGTATCCTTGAGCGAAGCACTTTATTTTACGTTGCTCCAGTCCACTCAGCTGGCAAAAATGAGTAGTGCCTTTATTTCAAAGGGCTAGCCTTGTTACACTCTGTGTCACGCTGAATCTCCCTGGGAACTACGTTAAGGGTACACGTGTCTGTGGAGTGCTCAACCACTTGCATGTTAATTTCAGGAGCCGGTTGTTCCTTTGATCGGATCAACTGGAACCTTCGTCATCCTAACCGACAGAGTGCTAATCCCTGCTTTGCAACACTCGGCAGCGAACTCATGCCGGAGATCCCATTTCGATGAACCAAGTTGTATCCCACTGTAATATACTAATTCAATACCCACAAAACATAACAATTATTGAGCAGTTTCTGGCGTATGCGTCTGTTTGCTAATATTTAAGACAGCAATCCGTTTCTCTCTCGTGAAGTTTTAAAGGCGCAGTCGACAAGAGCGAATGATGGAATCAACACTTCACACTCATGCATTAAATATAACATTACATGCGAAGACACTTGAAAGGAACACAAAACTTATCTATGACATAACAGATAACTGACTCAGAATCATGACCGAGACCTTGCTTATCAAAACAATTTAAGCCAACCACAGATTTTTACTATCATTATGTGTGTGTGTGTGTGTGTGTGTGTGTGTTGTGTGTGTGTGTGTGTGTGTGTGCACGCGCATTTGTTCAGAATATGGCAATAATAAAATTTGCGGTGTTTATTTTTGGGGAGATATATTGTTATATACTGTTACGTATTAATGTGAATACGTGTTCGCACGTAGGTATGTGTGAATGTTATGTATATATATATATATATATTTATATATACCAATTAAGGACTGAACACGAAAAGTGGACAGTCAACATGCTAGATATAGACGTCAAATCGCCATTCTCCACAAAAGATTATGTTCTCAAATCAAACTCAGTTTGTTTGAGAACATAATCTTTTGTGGAGAATGGCGATTTGACGTCTATATCTAGCATGTTGACTGTCCATTTTCGTGTTTCAGTCCAATTGGTATATAAAATATTTTAATCTTCGGATTCTTTTTTAATATGCTAGACCACTGGTTTTAATTGATAAATATCAATTTCTACCCTTAATTAATTTTATATATATATATATATAATATATATATATATATATATATATATATATACATATATATATATATACTATATATATATATATATATAATATATATATATATATATATATAATATATATATATATATATATATATATATATACATATATATATATATATATGTGCATATATATATGTATATTATATATACATACATATATACCACATATATATACATATATAATATATGTATGTATGTATGTACCTATCTATCTATCTATCTTTCTATTAATATGTAAGTATGCATGTAACTTTGTGCGCGTATATAGCTATGTAGTGTGTTCCTTTATGTAATTTTCTTCGTGGGTGGTTGCAGGAACGATAAATAATTTGACTGCACGCTGCGATAAGAGGCACTGGATGACTAGTGCGCGAGTTTGTAAGTAAATCATTATGGTTTGAAAGAATTTGGACGCAGTGTATGCTACTTAAAAGTATCTGCTATCATGCAGCAGGTTCATGTACATGAATATAGATAGATAGATAGATAGATAGATAGATAGATAGATAGATAGATAGATAGATAGATAGATAGATAGATAGATAGACAGACAGACAGACAGGCAGACATGCAGACAGATAGATAGGCAGATAGGCAGACAGATAGATAGATATTTCATCACAATTTTAAAGTACACAGAGTCCTCACTTATAACAAAACAGTAAACTTCATTCCGTCACTGCATTTTAAACTCGTAACGACTATTCTAGAACACATAATGAATGTTGTCTGTCTCTAAAGATAGCTACGGAAATATGCCGAAGATGCAAGCCATTTGGCCTTTATAGTTTAGAAACATCAACAAGTCTTCCTCTCTGATCTGGTGAGACGTTAGAATGTTTGAAACATAATGGAAAAAAGATTAAAGCTATTTAGCCCGTCATGTATTTAACCAGACTTGAATAATGAAGAGATGGAGCCATATTATATGCAAGTATACGACTTGTATGTGTGTGTATACACACACCTACATATAAGCATACATAAATATATACATGCATACATATATATATATACACACATACATACATACATACATATGTATGTATGTTATTTTCTAATAATTAATTGCATTAGCCATGGGTCCTAAGAAGGTTAATGCTAGGGACAGTGCTGAGAAGAAAAAACTGATTACGATAGAATTGATGAAGGAAATCATTAATAAAAATGAGAGAGGAGTGCGTGTAGTGGACATAGCACGTCAATACGACCAGAGCACGTCGACGATCTGCACCATCCTGAAGAAAAAGGACGATATCAAGGCCGTGACAACAGCAAAGGCTGTCTCCAGGCTCTCTAAGCAACGCACATCTGTCCACGCAGAGATGGAAATATTGCTTCTCCTGTGGATCATAGATAAGCAAGTGGTAGGGAATTCGGGTACAGAGACCATCATGCGCGAGAAAGCACCAGGGTTGTATGGGAATCTCCTGAATCAGAACCCTGGAACATCAATGGAGGAGACATTAGCAGACGCATTTAAGGCCAGTTGCGGCTGGTTCGATAATTTCAAGAAGAGGACTGGTGTTCATGGAGTCGTCAGGTATGGAGAAGCAGCGAGTTCTGACACAAAGGCAGCTGAGGATTTCGTACGTGAATTCCGTCAGCTCATCGCAGCTGAGTGGTACATCGTACAACAGATATTAAACTGTGATGAAACTTGGAAATTCTTCACCGTGTGGGTCAACCTTGTCTTTGGACCAGCAGTGAAAAAGTACCTTCTGGAGAACGATCTTCCTCTCAAGGCCCTCCTTGTCCTCGACAATGCTCCTGCTTACCCTCCTAACCTCGAAAATATTCTGGAGGAATTTGAATTTACAAAAAGTCTGTACCTTTCACGCAACACTACCCCTACCTTGCAGCCTAATGGACCAATAGTTGATTTCTAACTTTAAGAAATTCTATACTAAACACGTTTCGTCGGTGCTTTGAAGTCACCGTAATTACAAGTCTAACCCTTCGTGAGTTTTGGAAGGTGCACTACAACATAGTTAACTGCCTGAAAATCATCGATATGACCTGGCAGGATGTAACGAGGAGAACGCTCAATTCTGCATGTTGGAAGCTGCGGTCTGACTATGTATCCGAAAGAGATTTCGAACGGTTTGAGTCTGAGACACTTGTAGTCGAGGGAATAGTGTCTCTTGGCAAGTCCATGGGCCTCGAGGTTGACGTAGGAGATATTAACGATCTCGTCGAGGAACACTCTGAAGAGCTTACGACAGATGAACTCCTACAGTATCAGAAGCAGCAGCATGTGTATATATGTGTATACATATATACACATATTATACGCATTAATTATTACATGCTAAACTTCAGAAAAATCTTTCACAATTTTAGTGTTCATTTTACAGACCCTATTTGTAAAATTCATGTGAACACACCGTTTTTTGTTTTGTTTAGTTTTGTTTTGCTATGTTGTTGTTGTATTTTTTGTTTGTTTTGGGGTTGTTGTTTTTACCTGAAAATCCTAGCTTTTTCAAGCTGTCACTTAACATATCCAGTTGCTCCAACAATTATGCTAATTAAAATAATCGTGGTTATTTTAGTCCCAGCTTTCAACCCAGTTATGGCAACCGCGGGTTCGTCCACTTTATCCAATGCTACCGAGTGGGCAGATCTGCAGCTTCAATAGCATAATTTAACAACAGTAACAATCATTTCTACTGCAGGCATAAGCACTGAAATTCTGTGGGAGGATGTATGTCACATACATCGCTCCAGGGGTCGATTAAATAAGTACCAGTTACGCACTGGGGTCGATATAATCGACTTAATCCGTTTGTCTGTCCTTGTTTGTCTCCTCTGTGTTTAGCCCCTTGTGGGTAGTAAAGAAACAGGTACTTATTTCCTCGGCTTCGAAAGAATGAAAGGAAAATTTGAACGGCTGAATTTGAACGTAAAGACAGACGAAATGCTGCTAAGCATTTTGTTCGAGGTGCTAATAACAACAACACTAATAATAATAATAATAATAATAATAATAATAATAATAATAAAAAAATAATTAAAATAAAAATAATAATAATAATAAAAATAATAATATAATAATAATAATAATAATAATAATAATAATAATAATAATAATAATAATAATAATAATAAAATGCCATGATGCTGTACTGGCTTTCATGGCTTTTGATCTTAACTGGTTGAAAGTATTATCATGCACATTGTTTTGTCTGGGTATAAAGAGCAAATATTCTGCTCAATACTACAGATTTGCTTGTCATTTGCTTGACCATAACCAGTTGAGCATGTCTCAATGGCTGACGATAAGTACATCTCTGATCACGAGCAGAAGTAGTGTGGGGACATCATAGCCATATACTGAGAGGAATTATTTGGGGCTTAAATAATTCACCTTTGGAAACATGGGTATTTTGTTCATCATCTTTAAACAAACCTTATGCAAGGATCTTTTGAGCTGCTCGACTTGAAAAAAAATCTAAGTAGGCCTGAAGAAAATTCTAAGTGGACCCCACCTCCAAGGTCACACGCTGTTTATCTTGATATGAGAACACCATGTCACGTACATATAGTTGTGATGCATGTGCATGGTGTATCCATATCAGACGGGTAGTCATGATGGGTATATTGGGCTTCGTATATTTGTACCCCAGTGTCGCTACACACACACACTCTCTCTCTCTCTCTCTCATGATAACAGTCATCTGTTATCAAACTTAATGCAAATACATCGTGAAAAGACGTATTAACTGTAGTATTCATGCGGAGATAATATCGCTATTGGACGTACTTTGTTTAAAAACACAACTATTTCAGTAGCAGACGAAAATCGTTCAGCAGCGACGGTGGGGAGGATAGGTGTACATTTCTGCTTCGTTGGGTTTTGTCAGTAGCATGTATTTACTGCCAACCGCCTGCCAGGACAAAATATATTACTATAGATATAGGAAAACAGTGATTAAAAAATCACTGGCGTTGCAATTAACCACCAAGCGACGGATTTTGTCTTAGCATGCAGTTGGCAGTGCGTACATGTTATTGATGATGCTCAATGACGCAGAAATGTGCGTCTAGCATTATCACCGCCGCTGCTGAATGATTTTCGTCTGCTACTGAGGTATTTGTGTTTTTAAACACAGTATGCCCATAAAAGATGTTATCTCCGAGCGAATACCGCAATTAATATGCCTTTTCGCGTTCTGCATTAAGTAGATACACATATGGCTATATCATTCCAATGCTGTTTCTGTCGTATATAAAGGAATAATAGTAATATTTAATAGAAAACAGTTAAAAACGTCTGGGAAATGATTAGGGGTATTTGATTTGTCTCTTTTACGTTCCACTGAGCTCGCTCGCCCGTTCGCGCGCGAGTGTATGTGTTCACTTCCAAAAGTGCTGTTGCCAAAACAAACTGAATCTCCAGTCAGTTGTATCAAATCATGAACGACACCTGACGTATGGCACACTATACACCTGTCCAGGCAACGTCGATTTGATGGAGGGAGTGAGCTAGTGTACAGCACATACATTTGGTCACTATAAACAAATCATTTGTGCAGATAGTCCGGCAAAATCTGAATACTCACAAGTCGTCTACGACGTAAGAATCCTTCGTTGTGTGTGTGTGTTTATGTATTAAACAAATGGGTAGATTTATGAAGTGGGGAAATTATTGTGTAACTATTTAGCACGGACTAACCAGTGTGAAGTAGACAAATGATCAAAGATGATTTAGCCGTGACCATCCTATATTCTATTATTTATAATTAGGCAAGTTAGGAGAACCGTTGTCGCATCGGACAGACTACTCAACTGGGACGTAAACAAATCAACACCGGTTAACAGGTGGTGAGGGTGACAAACACACACGCATACATATACAAACATACACATACATACATTCATACGTACATACATACATACATACATACATACATACATACATACATACACACACACACACACACACACACATATATATATATATATACATACACGCGCGCACATATATATATATTATATATATATATATATATATATATATATATAATATATATATATATACTAGCAGTATCGCCCGGCGTTGCTCGGGTTTGTAAGGGAAATAACTATATAAGCATTTTTAGAGAGTTATAGCCAAAAAATAGCAAAAAAATGCATTAAAAATGGAAAAAATTATGGTAAATGTATTTTTAAATCGTTGACGCATCGTAGACATTTTTAGAGAGTTACTTCCCTTATATAATAGGGAAAAAATGCATTAAAATGGAAAAAAATGATGGTAATTTTTTTTTTAATCGTAGACTCATCGTAGACGCGCGCTAATACCCAGAAGGGCTCGATATTAATCACGACTATAAGATACCCGCTTTTGGTTACACTGCACCGCAAAATGAGGGAGTAGTTAGGAATCTAAATCGTAGGAGAAAGACACACAACTTCACTTTTATATATAAAGATATATACGCGCACGCGCACGGCGGTTATCCAAATAGTTTCTATCTACTAAATTCAATTACAAAGTAATGGTCAGCCCGGGTCTATAAGACATTTGCCAGAAGTGCCATGCATGGACTGAACCCCAAACCACGTGGTTATAAAGTTATCGTCTTAATACAATAATTATGACAAGGCGGCGAGCTGGCAGAATCGTCAGCACGCCGAGCATAATGCTTAACGGCATTTCGTCCACCTTTACTTTCTGACTTCAAATTCCATCGAGGTCGACTTTAGCTTTCATCCTTTTGGGGTCGGTAAAAATAAGTAGCAGTTGAACGGTGGGGGTCGACGTAATCGACTTATCCCCTTCTCCGAAATTGCAGTCCTGTACCAAAAATTTGAAATCAATAACATAATTATGATAATTGCCTTTAAAATTATTGAATTTTAACGATGGATATTATCTTATCATAGGAAATACATTTTGGCCTTTCTGTTCTTGCTATCGTTATTTTATCATTATTATCAACAGGCATGGCTGCATGGTTAAAAAGCTCTCTTTCCAGTTGAGTCCCATTGCAGATCACCTTAACTTCAAGTATTTTCTACTATAGCCCTCTACCTGACAAATGCCTTGTTAATGAATTTGGTAGACAGAAACTGTGTGGAAGCCTGTCTTATGTATATATGTAGGGGGCGCAGGTTTGTGCGTGCGAAGATGCGTGGATTAGTGGTCTGGGTATTCGTCTCACGATCATAAGATCGTGAATTCGATTCCCGGAGGCGCGTTGTGTCCTTGAGCAAGACAATTTATTTCACGCTGTTCCAGTCCACTCAGCAGGCAAAAATGAGTAGTACCTGTATTTCAAAGGGACAGCCTTGTCACACTCTGTGTCATGCTGAATTTCCCCGAGGACGACGTTAAGGGTACACGTGTCTGTGGCTTGCTCTGTCACCTTCACGTCAATTTCACGAGCTGGTTGTTCTGTTGATCGGATCAACTGGAACCTTCGTCGTCGTAATGGAGGAAGTGCCAGTAGGTGAGTGTGTGTGTGTGTGAGTGTGTGTGTGTGAGAGTGTGTGTGTGTTTGAGTGTGTGTGTGTGTGTGTGTATGGTGGAGGAATGTCTTTGTGTTTTTTGTTTGACCCCACCTCCACCAATTGACAGCTGGTGTTGATTTGTTTATGCCCCTGTAAAACACAGCAGTTCAGCAAAAGAGAGCGATAAAATAAGTAATAGACTTTAAAAGAAGCATAACTACATGGGATTATTTGTGGGACTAAAACCCATCAAGTGGTGCCCCAGTATGGCTGCAGTCCAATGACTGAAACTAGTATAAAAGACCGATAAAGACAAGCTGACATTTGAGCAGACTAATTCGAAAGGTTACAGAATTAGGCTGTTTACTGCAAATAGAGAGACCAAAATAACCGCTAAACGTTTTTGTTAGAATCTTTCAACTACACACTACTTGTAGCATATCTGACATTGTAACATAAATACACCAGCGAACCACAATAATTTTATCCAATTAATCGCTCTTTTTGCAGAGCAGACATATGGAATTTGGCCAAGATTTATTCGAAGACTGAAGACTATATGAAACTAACAGATCGGAAGTTAGGTAATGAATTATTTCTCATCATCCTCTTTGTTTTTTTTTTATATTTTTTCATTTATTTATTTATAGAAGAGATTGCTACAAATAACTTTTGTATTCTTTTTAATTCTTTCAGAAATTTGACTGATGCTATGCCATGCTGGAACAGCACCTTCAAGAATTTTAGTCGAATGAATCGACCCCAGTGCCTATTCTATCGGTCTCTTGCCGACCAGCTAGGTTACGGGAACGTAAACACACAAACACAGAGTGGGACTAAACACACAGCCATGTAGTTGGGAATCACGCTTCTTACCACAAAGCTACGCTCGCTCATATTACACACGCACACACACACACACATATATATATATTATTTTACTTGTTTCAGTCATTTGACTGCGGCCATGCTGGAGCACCGCCTTTAGTCGAACTAATCGACCCCTGTGTCGGAAGGAGACTATGTGATTGGCATAGCGATTTTTAAATTCTCCTTCACATAATCCAATATAGGTCTTCTTTTAAAAATCGCTATGTCAATGACATAGCCTCCTTCCGACACAGAGACAAAAATAAAGCTACTAAGTTGGCTGGTTACGTATGGACTTTGAAAGATAATGAAACAGCGCATGTGATTAAATAGAAAGTAATTGAGAAATCCATACTTTATGTGAATGGATCAAATAAATGTAGACTTTGTTTGACAGAAAAAGCGCAGATCCTGTTCAGATCTAAGAACCCTAACCCTCTATTGAACTCCAGGTCAGAAATTTTCGCTGGCTGCATGCATATATATAAATATATTCTGAAGAATTGGAAAATTCCGCCTATTACTGACTGATTTGATATCTTTCCAGCCTTATCATTTAAGGCCTAACGATGATAGCACTTCTTACCTTTTGACATTTCAGTTTCGTTTTCCGTTGTTTACTCTCTGCGTTTTCTATATGCTGCCTTCTCAGCTTCATCCCGTTTCTTCTATTTATTCAATTTTTTTAGTTCGTTATGATATGTGATTTGCGCCTGATGAATATGTTTGAATTCTCTTAACATATGAAACTATTAGTTGCGCTTTGATACATGTATTGTGACCTTTAAATAATAATATTTATCTCTCACCAGATGGAGTACTTTTTTGTGTGAATTTTTTTATCACGGTTCAGTACATTA